>NW_009600793.1:107495-126650 GCF_000690535.1 Cariama cristata
CGACCGAGGATTACAGGGGCGTGAGAAAAGCAAATGAGTGCAAGCCATCAGGACACTCTTCCCGCATCCTCGGGAAGGGGACACAGCCAGCACCCCGGCTGAGGGAGAGGCTCCTCTAGGAACTCTTAGAAAAGGCAGCCCAAGGACTTGAAGGCGAGAGGAAGTTTTCCCTCTCCCCAGCCCTCCCTGCAGTGCCTGGATGCGGCAGCCGGGGCTGGACCACTTATCTGGCAGACCTGGCCAGGGCTTCACCAAGTGAGGAGACCAAGTCCTTCCAGGGGATGGGTGGTCATGGAGGGTTTCCCCCTCCCAGGGGTTCCTCACCCCTGCTTGTGCTTCCAGCTCTCATTCTTTTCCAAATCAAAACTTCCACTAACCTCAGTGGCCCAGACTGCCAGGACACTTAGAGCCTTGCAAATGGAATTATTTTAATAAACATGCGATCTGACCTCCCAAAGGAGGGCAGATAATTAAACACTAATTTGGGCAACATTTTAAAAGCCATTATGGATTTTATTTGCAGATCAGTAACTGCTTAAATGGATGGCTTTAGGGCAAGAGAGTGATGCTAGTCCTTACTAGATTGGTAAGGTATGGCCAGCTATGTTTGGACGCTTTTTGGTTGTGTTTCTGACAGCTAAAAGAGTGACTGGTTCAGTGCTAGCCTGATTTTGCAGCACAGACATATTTTAGTCAGGGCTGAGTTGCTGACAGTGTAATGGAACGCGATGATCGCACATTTGTTTCACTCATCAGCAATGCAACTGGTGAAACCAAAGCAGATAATTAGAGCTTATAATAAAACAAAAGCATTTACAATAGGTACTACTAGAGGAGCAAGTGGAGCCCATTTCTCATTGATATTAGGGTCCCTCAACCCCACCATGACACTGGATTTATGGTCTCTCCCACATCCCTCATTAGTTAAGGACAGTGAGCGAGTCCTGGGAAAAGATCCCAAAGCTAAACCCAGTAGCATTCATCTGACCTATCCTCTCTTGATTTTCCCCACAGGAAATTTCTGCATTGCTTCATAGTTTAAAGAAAGCTGATTATCTGACAGAGCAGTAAAAACATTTCCCTGTTTTAAACAATTAAGTTTTTAAGGCAATTGGAAGAAAGTGGAAAATTTCATAGTACAGCAACAACAACAAAAAAAGAGCTGAAGGGATGCAAAAAAAAAAATTAATGCTGGGTATGGTTTTATTTATCTATCTAAGGGCAGCAGGTAAATAATGATGTCCCTGACTATCTGACCGCAAAATGTGACAGACTCGCCTTTTGGCCTCTTCAGCCCCAGAGATCAGCAGCAGGTATTTCTTTTGGAACATAAAGCTTACATGGCTTCAAATATTTTCAGAGCCCAGACCAATGTTGTCCCCATTAGTCAGAGAAATATTTCTTCCTCCTCTGAAATCCTAAATGAGCTCTTGGTCTCGGATCTTATGGCAGAGATTTCCACTGGTTAATAGTGTTGGTTTTCAGTAGTTCAACCTGTAGCTGCATGTTCAACAGTGAATTGCCTAGTTTATCTCTGCTGTATCCCACATCCCAACCCTGCTACATTACCTTAAAACATCAAAAAAACACGGGGAACAACAACAACAAAATGTGGCTAAGTCCCTGGGAGCCCTGAGGCCGGTTACTTGAGGTGTGATTAACCACCCGATTTGTGCAGTACTAGCAAGAGCACTCAGGGAAGAATTAGTATCCTAAGGAGAGCAGAATAACACCTTAAATCTTGGCCTTGGCTAAGTGGCAGCCTACATTAATATATAATAGTATAAGCTAAATCAAGGAACATAAATATCAAGGACTACTTCACGTCGGCTTCCGCATGGATCCAGAAGAAGTGAAGTAATACATTTTCTGATTGGGAAAAAGCCTGAATTGAGACCAGCTTTGACTTGAAAGACATATCATACCTGCTTATATTAATAAGAACTTCTGGCTTTTACCTAGAATAAAACACACTTGGAAGATTTTCTAATTGCTCTGTAATTATGATGGAAAAAATTAAGAGAAATGTGTATCTATACCAAAGCCATTACACTGAACGTCTGTGAGCTCTGAGTCAGGCAAGGTTACAGCTGGTGATTGACTGTGTTTTGAGGCTGAGTGTGCAGATTTTGGGGCTGATGGTTATTCCATGAGTGAGTTATCATCTCCTATTTCAGCACTTTTTGGTAGAGATCATGTCAGATGGAGTCTCTGACAGTGGGTGAGATGCACAGCCATATATGAAGCAGGAGGGCAGGAGTCTGGGCATGGTTTTGTACGTGATATGTATGCATTGACCTGCATCCAGGGCTTGCAGTGACCTGTGCAGAGGCTCCTGGCTGCACTCTTGTTCTGAAAGGGCATATGCAGGTTGGGTTGCACACTTGACAAAGGTATGCAAGAGCATGTGACATTTTCTTACTGTTAAAAGAATGATTGAACAAACAGTCCTCAGTGATGACCCACTGCAGAAACCATAAGGTAAAGGCATTGATTGATAGAAAGCAACTGCAAGATCAATTAAGCAAGTATCGCTAGAGGCATGGTAAGAGGTGTTACGCTGTATCTGCAGAGGAAGTGCCCAGGTTTACTGGGCAGCCCAGATCCCTGTGGGAAAGACAGAGAACTTGTGAGACACACAGATTTTCAAGCAAACGCTCAAGTACAATGTTGGTGTTAACCTCTGTGAGGTCCCCAAATGAATCCAAGTTGCCAGCCTCTCCCTCTTCATTGCTAGCTGCATGACTCACACCATTACTCAATTTAGCCTAATTAGGATCTAGCCAATTCCCCAGTTGCTCATTGTTAAATTAGCTCCACTCAAGCAGGGGTGGGTGGAATCTTGTGGTTTTGTGCCTGTTGAGCTCTGCTTGCTAGGCTGCAGTTGCTCTTTCCAGGGTATGTTGCTTGTTTGGGCTACTCTGTCCTAGTGTTTTCTAGTGGCACGTTAGGGACTTCTGGCTCCCTGGACACTCCAGGTGCCTTTGACCCTGCAGGCTGTCACACTTGCGCAGCTCCTCTGGCCCAGCTCAGCCAGCAGCATCCAGCACCTGGAGCTAAGGGAGATGGAGAGAGGGCAAGATTTGCTCCCACAAATTCAGGTAGCTGAAGGTGGGGGGTGATATGGAAAGCCTAGTGCCCCAAAGTTGTGCTTGGGGTGTACAAGCCTGTGTCTATCCAGCAGTTTTCCAGGGGAGACAGGCTCAGCACGTGGTTGCTTTTCAGCTTTGTTCTTCATGCTTCTTTCCAGGGTAGCCACGCTGATTACTGTGGGTGGGCTCCTGCAGCTCTGGGGGAGGTTGTACCTGCTCCAGTGCCCATCCAGACTGTGTGGGCTTTCACACCCGCCCTGCGCACTGAGGATGGGGACACTGCTTGGCCCTTTCTCTCTGTAGCAAGAGGTAGGCATGAGCCCTGTGAAGCCTTCCTGGTTATCTTCCTTTCTGGTTTGTGCGCATCTGGAGTGAGCTCAGCTGCAAAGAGATAGACCATGGAGATCTTGTAGTTTAATTTGAGATTGTCATCTAGAAGTAATGGGGTAATTATCTTTCTCAATCTGTGTGTTTTGACAACGTAGAAAACAATTTAGAGTCAAACACGGGTTGTTGACTTGCTTTATTCTTGTTCTAGAATGACACACTGTTGGTGTAATCATTTATATTTTGTCAAGGTTGTCAGTAAGCACAGAGATGTGTCATGTCTCTGTCCTGCCTGGAGTGAAGACTTCACCCTTGTGTGCTCTGGGTTCAGTTTCTTAAAATACAGCAGGCAGAATGAAAAGCAAATAGGAGCTCTGTGCTACATGTGCCCTAGCTGTGCAAAGACATACAGATGGAAACCAAAACCCAGGTGTGAGAATTGCTGAGCTAGCTCAGTGTGTGAAGAAGCTGGTTGCTTTGCTGCAGGATGGGAGGTCACAGGGAAGGTGAGTGAATGCCTGAATGGGGCCAGCGATTGATTTGATTGTAGAAAGTGTGTTTGCAAAGGCTCTGAAAGTAATCAGCATGATCAAATCCAGCTCGCAATTCATGTACAGTCAGGCCTTTGCCTAGTATATCCTGCCCATCTTGCTGAGTGTCCTAGTGCTAGCAGTAGTTTGTGCCAGGAATATGGGGCGACTCATTTGAGGTGTCTTGTTTGAAGAAATCAGATTCCTGATTGCATTGGTTATTCTGAAGACTTTTTCTCTCTCATTGAGAAGAACAAAACGTGCCCAGAAGATGCGGAGGGTTATTTTTTTTTCCTGTATGCAAATAATGTCCTTCACTAAGTTTATTCTTTGTCTGAGTAGAAGTTAAGGGTGCCCTCCATGCTCTCACAAGATAAAAGGTGGTACAACACATCTATACCAGGTGAGAGGTTATTCCTAGGCTGGCTATGGGCCTCATCTAATTTAGCATCACAGGACAGTTGAGGTGAGCAGGCATCTCTGGAGATGGGCTGGTCCAGCCCTGCTCAGAGTAGAATCAGCTACAGCAGGCTGCCCAGTGCCAACTCCACTTGGGCTTTGAGTATCTCCAAGGATGGAGAGTCCACAACCTCTCTGGGCAACCTGTTCCTGTATTTGACCAGTCTCACAGTGCAAAAAAGAAAACCCCAAACCCTCCCCGCAAAACCCCAAAACTTTAATTTTTAAACAAAACTGCCTGTATTTCAATTTTGTTCTGTCACCGTGCCCAGGACAGTCCACAGAGGAGAGCCTAGCTCCATCTTCTTTGCTTTCCCCCCATTGAGTATAAGATCCCACTGGAGCCATCTTAAGAATGGGTGTATTTTTATCTTTCCCAGAATATGCAGTTCAGCTGACAAACTTGTAAAAACAGATTGTTATATCAATCTTTTTCCCCTCTCTTCCCCCAATGCTACATTTTTATTGGGCTGTTCTTGCCAGCTGTTGTTCTATTTGCCATCCTCCTCTTCTGGAGGGTTGGATGCTTTCCCCAGATGCCAGTCAGCCTCCTTTGCCCTTCACATTCCCCACTTTCCTGTGGCATGCCAGCTCCTGGGCAGAAGGGTGGTAGCAGTTTGGTGGCCTGCCTCAAGTTAGGTACCTGGAGGGCGACTGGACATTGGGCCAGGGACTGAGTCTTGCTCTGGAGGAGCAAAAGGAGATACGCTGAGTTCCTCTAGTACATACATTTAGTAAGACAGCAGCTATAGAGCTGCCAGGAGGAACCCAGGAGAAATGTGTGGCTTTGGGAGTGTTTTCTGTTTTCTAATAGGTGGAGGTATTCTTCATCCAGTGCAATAAACTGCTAAGCCTGTAGGTCATAAACAAAAGAAATAGGTTAAATACTAAAATGGTTGTTTTAAACGAGGCACAGGGTCAGCATCACAGCCTTGCTTTTCCCGGAGCTCAGTGTGTGCCCTGGAGCAGGCGCTGGCAGAGCTCTGTTAATCCCAGCGAGGGCTCAAAGCAGGTGTTGGCCCTTGAAAAGAATCTGGGAAAACAAGGCCAAGGCAGGCTTCTTAAATGGTATCAAAGCAGCATTTGAACCAAAGTCCTGCTCTAAGTGTTATTAAATGTACTTACTGTCAGTTGTGGCTCGTTGCTCTGCCCCGTACCAGGAGGCTGGCAGGCTCCACTGGGCAGGATGGGCTCCTTCCAGGCTGGACCTCTGTGAGCAGATGGGGCAGGATGGGTTGGGCACCAGCTGGAGATACCCTCAGGTTTCCATAACCAAACCTGCTCCTCTGCCCTCAAACAAGCAAAGTACTGGTTCACAGCTCCATGTCCTCCACAGCTACTTTTCATGCTGGGATCAGAGAGGGAAAGTGGGCAGAGGATCAGGGCTTCACAGTCATGTTCCTTTAGAGCTGCAGAGTCTTTTATTCAGGCAATTAACTGAGAAGCAGAACCCAAAAATAGACAGATTTTACCCTTTCATATCTTTGTCGCTCTGATATTTTTTCCCCCCTCCCAAACAAACATTCGCTCTTACATGTGAACACCAGTATTTCCTTCAGTAAACTTCCAGCAGAGGTCTGAAATAGCTGTGTCTCTTCAGAAAGTCACATTACTTGAATAATTCCTGCTTCTGACAGGCATTGAGGAAA
This sequence comes from Cariama cristata, assembly GCF_000690535.1. Classification (NCBI taxonomy): domain Eukaryota; kingdom Metazoa; phylum Chordata; class Aves; order Cariamiformes; family Cariamidae; genus Cariama; species Cariama cristata. The sequence goes on from NW_009600793.1 coordinate 113,553, forward strand.
CAGAAAGTTGTCTGTGACTAGAGTATCCCCTTTTCTGCAGTGAATAAAGCAGTACTTTGAAGAATAACAATCTTAAAAATCCATGGTTTTTATTGCTGCGCTTATGCTGCAGTTCATATTTCTACTGGAAATGACAACTTTGTGTTTAAGGAGTTGGCAGGCTGTATTTGTGTCAAGCAAATCAGTGTCATTGCAAGCTGTGTGGAGCAAGTAGGAAATGAAGCTCTAGGCCCCAGGGAAGTTGGCAAAGTTTGAATATATGTTGTGGAGTGGGAAAAGTGTTAAAAAATCATAACTGTTTTGCAAATCAAAATATCCAGAAAGGTTTCAGTTGAAAATGGATCCATTTTTTGATTGGAACATCCATCAAAGCCACTCACTCTTACCTGACTGAAGCTACGTGCTTAGAATCACAGAATCATTTAGGTTGGAAAAGACCTTTAAGATCATCGAGTCCAGCCATTAACCTAACCCTGCCAAGTCCACCACTGAACCACATCCCTAAGCACCACATCTACACGTCTTTTAAATGCCTCCAAGGACTCAATCACTTCCCTGGACAGCCTGTTTCAGTGCTTGACAACTCTTTTGGTGAAGAAATTTTTCCTGATACCCAATCTAAACCTCCCCTGGTGCAACTTGAGGCCATTTCCTCTTGTCCTCATGTTTGTTACTTGGGAGAAGAGACCGACCCCCACCTGGCTACACCCTCCTTTCAGGTCGTTGTAGAGAGCAATCAGGTCTCCCCTCAGCCTCCTTTTCTCCAGGCTGAACAACCCCACTTCCCTCAGCCGCTCCCCATCAGACTTGTGCTCCAGAGCCTTCAATTACAGCTTCAGGAAGCCACCACAAGGTTTTTGTTGTAGTGAGCAGGAGCCCTCCTGACACAGGCTTTTGGCTGTAAGATCTCCAGTATACGTGATGTGTGCAGCCACTTGAATTATTTTGGACCAAGCCTAAATCCCAGCAGCTATTCTGATTTTCTCTGTTTTGGGAATTTTATAACAGCTTGAAACATTTCTCCACAATCCTATGTTGTCAAGCACGCTGATCTGCTTTCTGGTTTATAAGCTTAAAATATCCTGTAGGTCTGTTTTTGTATTTCCTTGCGAGTCAGGCTGGAACCCCAAGCTTCTCTTTCCTTCTTTGTGGCTGTTATAACCAAAAAGAATTAAATTTTGCCCAGTCTAACAGCTGTGACCTTTTCAATCTCAAGTGCTTGTACTGAATTTCATCTGAGCTAGCAACTTTTCCTCCAGCATCCAGAAAAAACTCTTTGCCCTACAAATAACTGCCACAAATGCAAAAGCTGGTCACTAATCACACAGGAGAAAAGTCTGGCGCTTGCTGAGAGTCACTAAGATGGTGGCTTTCAACATGTGCGCTGCTGCAAAAGGATGCCCAGGAAGGAAGTTAGCTGGTATTTGTAACCAGCCTCCTCCACCACGGGGACGTCTGGGGCAGGGAGGTGATCTGATCAGTAGAGGCTGAGCAGCACTTAATTGGTTGCTATTGATCTTCCAGTACAGGCACCAGACACCGTGATCAAATGCCTGGCTGTTCAACCAAGATAAAAGGTGCCTACTTCTAATTTCATTTGCTAATAACGTGGCCATTTTGAGGCTCGTTGTGGTGGAGCAAATCCCCCTCCTCACCACATGGGAAGAAGGCGAGGACCTTTAGGAAGGTCCTTGCAGGAGTCCTTTTGCAGAAGAGCAAAACAGATCCAAACTAAAATCATTCAAACTATCTAAACAGTTATTTTTGCATCTTCCATCATCCTTTTTGTCCCTGGCTGATTCCTAGGACTTGGAAATGTAGTGCAATATAAAGAAATCACAATGTACTGTGCATCCAACAGTGACGTTTTTAAGGTAAAGAATTTAATAGGGTTACAAAATAACCCCTTTAATAGGGTTTAATAGGAAGGAGCTTCCTTAGAATGGGTTTCAGGGACTTGCCCAGGTGTCCGAACGTGCCTCAACTTGCACCCTGGTCTAGGAGAAAGATATTTTCTGCAGAGCTTGAATTGTACCAGGATAACTGGGAAGTGGACTGGAGAGAGAGAGGAAGCTGAACCAGTGTTTGGCTGGTGGGCAGTTAGTCTGGGTGGGGGGGAGCTGGAGGCAGCAGACACCCACTCTGTCCTAAGCGGGCTGGGACACTCTGTGTTTATGGTTTTTTGTGGTTTTGTAGCCTCACGCAGGAAAAAAGACTAGTTATTGTGCAAAGCATGCCATATGTTGTTGCATATGGCTGAAACATCTGCATATGTATCCAGGGATCTGATATATGTGAGGAACTTCTGTTACAAATCTAACAGTGAAGGAATTATCTTTTGGATTTTATTTTTTCTTTATCTCTAAGGCTGTTTGAGGGAAATCAGCCTCCTGGCTTTGTCTTCATGGGATTTCATGAAACCTGCAGGGACCAGTGCACATAGAAGGTACTGACAGTTGTTTGTCTAGGAGTTACCAATGCTCTAGCCATCCCTGGGGGTGTCTGAAGGTTGAATGAGTTGTCCAAAGCTCTTCCATAAACTACTGCTACCAAGCAAACAGCAGAAGAGTGAAACAGATGCAAACTAAAATTATACAAATGATCTAAACAGATATTTTTGCATGTTCCATCATCCTTTTTGTCCCTGCGTGATTCCTAGGACTTGGAAATGTAGTACAATATAAAGAAATCACAATGTACTGTGCTTCCAATGTTGACATTGTTAAGGTAAAGAATTTAATAGGTTTACAAAAATGAGCTGAACAGAAAAAACAAATCTGTAGTTACAGTAGTTCAGACAAAATCAGATAAAGAATACTGCTCCTCATGCTTAAAGGTGTTCACTGATAGCCCAGCTGCCTGGTTAATCCAATACATCCAGAAGCAGTGGCCACAGGAGATCTGTTCATCATATATGGAATTCCTTCTGTTTTCCCCAAAGTTACAGTGTCTCCATCAAGAAGTTTATAAAACACTGATTCTGTGTTGTGTTCATACAGCCCCTAACACAAAGGAATCTCCCAACATCGCAAATGTTATTAGAAAAAAGGGTGAGGGAAAATACCACAAATTAGTGAATAAAGTGATGTTTGTCTAGTTCCCCACTGAGCTAGGGGGATGGAGCTCCTGAGGAGCCCTGTCACAGGGATCTGAAGCATGAAGTGCTTCTGCTAGCCATACGCGAATGCAAAAAGATCCACCTCGTTAGTTGTACTTGTGGTGCAAAATTCTCAGTCTCATGTAAATTCCCCCAAACTTTTAAGCAGATGGGTTTTTTAGGCAGATGGTGGGAGTGGATAAGGGGTGAAGAAATGGAAGATCATCTGACAAAACAAACGGAGGAACTGATTGAACTAGTCCATAAATATAAATGTATTCCCAACAGCATTCAGTGTACCTCTTTTCATCATCCTACGGAGGGTGGGCTACTGATGGGTTAACGCAGATGGGAGGTGGGGGTAAGCGAGTCGTCTGGGTTTTGTTCATGACTTAGTTGTTCACTCCCTGAGGGAAGAATTTTTCACCTGCATCCTCCTGTCTCCCCTGTGCAAGAAAGGGGGATAATAATGCACATGGGTCTGATGGCAATGGCTAAAGGTCAGTGTTTGCAGGGTGCGTTCAGGCTGCAGGTGCTGAGGAGCTGCTGTCTGGCAGCATCATGACTAGCGGGTCAGGGCGGGTGATGTTCGTGTGCTCTGACCATGGCTGGCGTTTTTCTCTCCTTTCTATTTGTGTAGCACGTTTAAAGGCCTTACTGGAATATATAATTTGTATTACCATTGCAAATAGGATGCTATCACATAGAGGAGGATCTCCTTGTATTTCAGATTTAAAGTTGGTGCATTTTGTTTGCATTTCAGGCACCCTGCGGCCACAGCCAGGACATACCCCAGTGGCACAGCTGGTGGGTCCTACAGCCTGCACCTTACTATTCCTGGCACCACAGGAGAGTCTAATGTGTGCTGTTACCTGCAGGGCAGAGAAAAAGGTTGGTCTGAACAACCCTTGAGTGTCTATAACACCTCTATGTTCTCTGAGAATTGCAATGATACCTTTTACTTAAACTGTGACAGAGCCCCTATGACCCAATTTCCTCATGATTTGCAAGACTGAGCTTTGAAAAGCTGAGGATGTGCAGACTAAAGGACAGAATTATTAACTAAGAAGGCTTAATGAGGAGACATGAGGAGATGACTCCATCTTGCCTGTTTGCCAGGTGATACCCTAGCATCTTAGAAATATGGTGCAGGTGTGTAGACAGAGAGGGAAGGAGTCACCCTGGAGCAAACTAGGAGTGGGGATGCTATCGGTAGAGGTGAGGGTCTGGACACATCAGTCCTGAGGTAGGGCACAGCCTCACAAGGGAGCTTAAATGATAATCCGAGGTGGATGGAGCTTTACTGTTAACTGCAACCTTAACCCTCTTTCATTTTCAGCTCTTTGTAGCTGTTGTTGCACAACTGCTTTGAAACACTCTTTGAAATAGTCTTGCTAAAGCTTGCCAAGCAGCAACGCTGGCTGTAGGCTGGCCAGCAGAACTGACAAGCCCACCTTTGGGCTTGCACTTCTCCAGTGTCTGTGGGACTGCCACTGAGCTGGGTGCGTGCCCCAGGATGGAGCGGCTGTGGGGAGCTGAGCTGGGTGGGCAGCGGTGCTGCCTTCCCTGGGCACAGCCCATGGGAAGCACGGAGAGCTGGGAGAACCTACACGCTGGAGGAGATGCTCCAAATCCCAGGCAGAAGCCTGTGAATCTTGGTTGTTTTCAGCTGTGATGTGACACCACTGAGGAGCTTTGTGGGTTTTAACCCCTTCAACTCATGGTTTTGCTCTTGCTGCAGGGAATTGCGTGCTATGCTGCGGACTCAGGCAGGGCGAGGGGGCAGCAAGGAGATTGGAGGCATTGCCAGGCACTCCTGAAATTAGCCCCTTAGGAAACATCCCCCCTCCACACATACAAGTCCCTACTCAGATGGAAGCAGTAGTAGGAAGACGGGGTTACTTGCTCCCACCTACAAGTAGGTGAAAAGCTGGTGAAGAGCTGGTGGTACCCAAGGGCAAAAGTGTGTTTCTGCTTCGTGCCTGCTGCCAGCCCTTGGCGAGGCGGCTGCCGAGCCCACCTCCTCCGCAGCGGTGTTGCAATAAGTCTTTAAGGCAGGTGCTTGATGTGCCATTTTAATGCTCCGGCAGAGTTCCTTCAGTATTATGCTTGATGGGGAAATGATTGAACATATTTCAGCATATCAAAGAGTTGACTGCCTGTCCAGGCATTGCTCACAAACCTCTCCAACTAACAGGATTGTTTCAAGACAGCTATAATTAGGTGTAATAACTGCAATCATAATTAAAGCTCTTCATAATGGGGATATGTGCTTCTTAATTCAGTATTAAAATGGTCTATTTCAATATTGAACCAACACTTCAGAGAAATCAATGAAACATATGTTGTAAAACTATTTGATTTGTGGATGGTCTTGGGTGAAAACTGTTAAAAAATGAGAGAAAAGAGCCCAGACTGAAGTCCTGTGCTTCAAAATAACACAAGGTAAGAAATAATATATCATCAATTTATTCAGTATTGCTTGCAACCTGCTGTTACATGTCAGAGATAACAGAACATATGATTCCTATAAAAGGTTTCTTGGATGGCAAAAATTCCTAGATACTACTTGAATTATCATGTGCCAATATTGTGGAAGGTGTCATCTAATTAAACCAGAATTTTTAAGTACCAGACAGCATGAAGGCCAGTAATAAGAGAGCAAGATCTGTCTGTATTACAGATGGGATGTGCAGCTCTAATAGTATGGCTTTAGGCAATATTTAATTGAGTAGTTAAATTATCTTTTCCAGACAGGAAAATAAATTACTGCTCATCTCCAATTTATTTTAGCTTCTCCACATTCTGTTTCCTGAGGGAGTGGTGAGGGAGTGTGGGATATCCCCAAATATGCCCGAGATGATTTATTAACTCCCCATTCAAGGAGAATGACTTAAATGCAAGTGGCAGTTGGTGTATATGTAGCAGTGGCTGTATTCTCCTCTTTTCTTTTAAAGGATGTGCTGCTGATCATGGTGGTGGGATCACAGAAATCCACCTATACGCTTACATGTGTGTGTATGGTTTTATATATATTTTTTTTAAATGCAGGAGAGACAATTGCTGGTTCAGCATCCTGTAACCAAATCCGGAGCACCTGTCCCACTGGGGCCATGCAGTTTGCCCGAGAAGCTTTTCCAAGCTCTGGGATGGCCTGAAAATCTTCACTTTGACTCACAGCTTTTCGTAGCATGGGATTATTTGGGGAAATTGCGTCGAATTCCAGATTGTTATTCCTCAGGTTGCCCAAACTCAGCCAAAAAGCACACAGAAATGCATGATACTCTGTGTGGTGAATGGGAGAAGAACTTAAAATATTGTGAAATTTCAGTTAATTAAGTATTGGATCCCCACAATAACAGATCTCCAGGCTGGATGAACTTTTTCCATAGTGAAGTGTCTGCATGCAAGCATAGACACATGCGGATGTACTGGCTTTTATGCTTTATGGTGGCTACTGGAGCACAGCTGGTATTTGATCTGGCATGAAATCTTCTGCCACAAGTCACCACCACCACCACCAGGTCACTCCTTGGAAAGTCTTGAGCAGATCTGAGTTGGCTGGTTAGGTTGCTACCAGGCTGCTGGTTTGTGCCGTGTGGCTGTGATGGTTTTGATTGAGTGCTCTGAGCCTAAAAATGGATTTCTCACATCTTGCAAAACCACAGCCTGCCCGAATCCCCCACAACTTCTGAATATTTGAGAAGGTAACAACAGGCCTGTGTGCATGGCAGAGTGCTGGCTACAGTCTGCCCGTTTCCAAACAAAGTCACAGTTTGCTTTCCAGTTGGCCAGTTCCCAGCCATGGGTCTCGGCTGCGGGATGGATGAAATAACCACGTTCTCCTTGTGTGGCCTGAAATCCTGGTGGGAAGAGGAGAGTGAAGTAGCTTTTAAAGCACTTTGGGAGGAAAGGCTTTGTATTAGTGCAGGATGATTTTCTTGTTATTGGAGTATTATTACATCTGAGAGTAACTTAAGGGACTAGAGAAAATGGCTTTTAAAATTACAGGTGGTTTATTTTTCCCCTTGGTAAAAGTTTTTTCTAACAAAGTTAATAAAAGATTGCTTTAATGAATATGGATGCTTTTGTCATATCGCCCACAAACTCCATGGACTATAGAAGATGTCTTCAGGGGAAAATGCTAACTGGAAAAGCAGACGATGCAAAGCTGACACCTCTGAAATGTTTCTCTCCAGACATGTTAAGCAGAGAGTGGTTCCAGGCTGTAGAAATACAGCATGGTTGGCATGAGGCTGGGAAAACTCCTGTGCTAGATCTGAGTTTTCACCTGCGCCAACCCATTTAGCAATTGCAGATATAAGCTCAGCAACAGCCAAGCTGCTTCCCATTTGCCCAGAGGTGTTTAATGTTGTGCAGACACAGGTGCATGGCAAGGGGCAATGAAAATCCACTTATCCACAGAAAGGATGGGGCCCTGGGTTTGGTGGAAGTCCCAGTGTACACTTTAACGCTGCAAATCTTCTCCATGGGCAGGAGCATTCCCTCCTCTTCTCTCCCACTCTGGCAACCTGCTCTTCTGCCTTTAACCTTGACCTTGCTTTCTTTTAACCAAAGAGACTTCAACAGCTCTGTGGTCCATCCCGTGAGGAACAGGTTTGCTTTGCTTTGCTCAGTTCTTCTTTCACTGCCCTGTGGGTATTTGATAGAGATGGAGCAGACTGATCCTTGAGCATGTGTGAAAGGCAGCGATCCTGGCCACCAGACATGGCCAGCCGTCTGACCTGGGACCTCTGGGTAGGAAGGGGTAAAAAACCAGCCTCTCCAGATGATGGGTTTCAGGGCAGTGGCTTCATTATCCTTTCAGAGTCCAACTGCAAGGGCATGGCTCCCTGGGAAAGAATGGTTTTATCTGCTACAGGGAATTTCCCTCTGCCAGTGCCAGTACGTATGGAGCTGGGAGTTAGCCCTTCCACCTGTGATGGAAAGGATGCATGTTCCCGTAATGGCAATTTCATTTTTAAAGTGAGTGAGCATAGATGCTTCCTAAGTTGCCTGGAACATGAATTTAATACACAGAGCTTCTGAAAGGATTTTACTAGCCAACTCCTTTTCAATAAGCCTATCTTTCTTAGAGCAATCTAAGTTTAAGCCTTAGAAGCAGCCAGCCCTGAGGCACTGCTCTGTGGCAGGATCAATGCTTTAAGGGGTGACTGCACAGTAAGGACGTAAGGTTTATTCTGCACCCAGGGCTATATATCAGCAGTCAATTTAATCCCCAAGTATATTTTACTGCGTGTCCCTGCACATCCATAAATGATGTTCCATATTGGCATTGCAGAAACACTAGATACTCATGATTTCTACATTTTCTTTAATTAAAATGTATTTAAAGCCTGAGTACAGTTCAACATTGGATTGTAGTGATTTGTTGCTTGCAGTGGTGAGCACTCATTGCCTTTCAGCTCTTGTGCATGCTCCCTGGCTGCAACATAAGAATTGTTTTATTTTCCTGGGTTTGAATCTGATGGCTGAAATGTGGGAGTTTTTAATAAAAAAACCTCTTTTGCTATGTAAGCCTTGACTTCAAAGGTGCTTTTCTCTGCCTTTCAGATCCTTCCTTTAGGGTGGACTACCCTGCCATGAACTCTGCAATAGACTGCTCATTAGAAAGATATCCTGATAGTAATGGATGGAGACATCTGTTTCAGCTCCTGTGCTCTCTGCCCAGGCTGCTCCAAAGGCTGATGGATTTGGGAGAAGCTTAGATCCAATTTCATTTTTGTAGTGAACGAAGTCTGCTGGAAAGGTAGAGTTTACTCCCCTCCATCAGTCACAGATGAAAGTTGAATGGGGTTGTGGTTAAGCAGGTGTGGGAGAGCTGTTCCCTGCAGGAACCTTGGGGACCAAAGTGGGCTGCAGGAGTAAAAATAGCAAGGTAACTGGTGACATTTTCCCCTCCGTAAACAAGCCCTGCAGAATGGCATCAGATGCTAAAGGTCCCCTGAGCTACCTGGCTTCCCCAAGCAAGTCCCAAAAGCACTGCAAAGTGTGAGTTGCCGGGGTCTGGCTATGGGTGCTTCCTTCAATGAGTTCTGTGTCACCTGGGCAATGCCAGCATGCTGCTGTGGAGGTGAGTTATTTTAGACATCCAGTTCAGGGGCTCTACTGGAGATATCGGCTTGTAGAAGTCAAGCTGAGTGGGGGGCTGTTGCTGCCAACATAGCTGTGCTTCTGCACTAGAGCTGTGCTGAAGAGCTCTTAGTCACCCAACAGAGAAGTATCACCTAGGCTCCAGTCTCTCACCTCTTGTGTGCAAGACCATGAGAAAAGCAGCCACATGTGCACTTCCTGTTACGTCACGTGGATTTTGTGAACCCAAAACCTGCAGAACTGGAGGTGCTGACTGTGAGGGACGCACAGGTTGGCCATGCCAGCAGGCTTCCACCTGCTGCTTTGGTCCTCTGATCCCCTCCTCCCTGCTGCTCCAGGACCTGCTGGGGTGAATGGTGAAACCACTGGTACGTTTCCATGGATACCTCTTTGTAATGCTACTTTTTGGGTAACATTCTTTCAAGGTTGACCTTTTCCAAGCTGTGATGCTCGATGGTAGCCGTTATAAAGAGTTTTTGCTAGTACCTGCTCACACCAGAGCAGGCAAGGTCTGGGCACTTGCTGTTCCGTGTCCTTTCAGGGAAATGTTGATGTGGCACAATGAGGTGCTGTGGCAAGAAATGTGAGCTTCCACAAACTGAGGTTCATACTCTTTCAGAGGTATTTTAACCCAGAAGGAACATTGAATTTACACTTAGACTGCTTCTGGCATCTCAGCTAGTTCATTGAGAAATAGCAGTCACACTCCTGCTGTGGCATGATGACTCTTCCAGGGTCACCATCATGCCTGAGTCTCAGCATCTCAAAGTATGAAAAGTGTACTTGTCGTCAAGGGAAACTAGCTGCTCTTTGTGATCCAGACAGGATTCAGATCCCTGGGCTGCTCAAGGATAAGATGAATGAAAGTCGTGGACCTTTATGCTAGTGCTCATGTCCACACTGGGGCTCCCTGGAGGGCAATGGCCAGGCCTCCTGGGCTCCACCAACCTCCTGTTATTCTGCAGGAGCTGTGGCTGAGCTGTACCAGAGCACTGTGTACCAACCAGGCCAGGCACTCGCACAGCTATGGGGCATTTGCAGCCCTCCCAAGGGGGCAGTGCCAGAGACGAAACTGCCTGGAGCAGAGGGCTGAAGCTCCATCTCCCTGCAGTCAGGCTGCTCACAGCTGCGCCATCCCCACCGCTGCAGCGACTTTTTCCGCACACAGCATCACCAGTTGTCTTTGAGAACCTGAATCTGCCTTCCATAAGCTGTGCCTGTTACCAAAACTAATCATACAGTGCTGGGTTTGCTGTTTGCTGCCTGGCCACCTAATCCATCCACTTCCCATCACCTGGCGGTTTGACTCATCTCTGAGCTCACTGTTATCTCTGAATCTTGGGTGATGACCTGGGGTTTCTCAAGGGAAAAAAAGGCCGAAACATCACCAAACCAGAAAAAGCGGTATGCCTTTTTAGCAGATCCACACCCAGGGCATTGCCTCTCTGCACCTGGTCCTCAGTGTCCCTAGTTTAGTTCTTGCACTGTAACTTTAGTTCTTCTTGTCATCGTGCTGTCTCACACCCCCCATGAGAATGAGTGTGCTGCGTAAGTTCACACCCATCCCCTTGCAGAGTGGCACTTTGAAGAAGTCCATGTAGTGACACAGGTGATTTTTATTAAGTTGTAGGACTGTATTTTATGCTTTAAAGGAACACTTACTTCACATAAAAGCTTTGACATTTTTATAGAAATGGCTATAACTGTGTTATTTAATACAAGGAAGAATTTATTAAGCCTAGATCTGGATCTCCTTTTTATGTTATGCAAATGACTAATAACAACCCGTTTTCATTACCAGCTCAGTGCTCAGGCCAGGGCTATTAAATGCCCCCTTCTCTTCAGTCTGAGTCTATCAGACTGCCACATTAGGCTGCAAACTAATCAGAATTCATAAAAACAGCCCAGGTTCATTCTGAGATACAAGGCTTCAAAATTAAAGCCTGAGTTGCAGAACACGTTATTTCTTTGGCTATTGTGAGAGGAGTAAGCTGAGGTATTTTGGGGCATGGTGTGTTGAATGAGGCGTGACACCACCTTGATTACTTGTGATTATGAAAAATTTCACAACCACCATACAGCGGGGGAAAAAAGTAAAGGTTCATTGATCTCACTGCTTTGGTTAGGTTATACATTGGGCAGAAACATCCTGGTTTTTGTATTTTCAAGAGTGGCTTCCATTGCATGCCAGCCAGACGGGCAATCTTCCCCTTGAATGTTGCTACTCCTTGCCCTGCTGTTGCCCCGGAGGTGCGTTTGATGCTCGGCAGGGCTGCGTGGGTTGTGCCTGGGAGGACCTCGCTCCATCCTGAGTGATGTTTAGACCTTCACACTTGTAGGACAAATCTTCGTTCTCCGCAAAATCTTTCAGTGAGTTGGAATTTTATTTGGGGGTTATGTGGTACGCTAGAAGTTTAAAAGCAATAAGGACCTTTCCTTACATAAAGTCAACAGAGCAGCAAAGTACCTAAGAGAGTAATCATCCCAGACTTCTCTATTGCTGGATATTTGGGGGCAGTCCCCTGGGAGGCAGATGCGAATTTGAACTTTCACGGTGTATCCCAGAAGAAAAGTCCATTTCTCCTCAGTCTGGGATGACCACTGAAACTGGGTAAACGTGCTGGGGAGAATAGGTGTTTCTCTGGCTTCTGCATCTTCCAAAAATAGCAGCTGAATCAAGTCCTGTAAGTGAGAAAAGTAGAGGAAGACCTTATTTGTGGATGTGGATGGGATTTTGTGTGGGCTAAGCACCAACTGTTCAGCATCTTTTGTGGATGGATCCAGCCCAACTGATCCAAAGTGGCATGTGCTGAGTGAAAAAATACATATCTGAGGGAGTTCCTGGACATAATTTTATGGAAGAAAGGGAGGGGAAAAAAAGACATTTCTGTGAGTTTCATTTTTTTTTTTTTGCAGGGGAAAGCTATCAGTGCTTTTCCCAGAGCAATTCCGGGAACTGTAATTATGCTTTTGTGTATCAAAGGAGAAGTGTGTTTACACCTGACCTAGTCTTTGGAGAGATGAGATGTTCTGTCTTGGGAAATTGTCACCTTCAGGCTGGCTGCTCTCACACAGCTATTGCAGAGCACAAATTTCCCCTGTGGTGTAGTTGTAGCAACCTGCCAATATTCACCCAAGGCGACAGCAGTCTTTTCAGCTTTCGTGGCCTTTAGGTCAGACTCTGGCCCGACAAATAGTGCTAACACTAATGGGACAGCTTCTTCAGAGCTCAGTCTATGATTGCCATCACATAGCATTAACTTTAAAAAAGACAAGTATTAATATCCCAGCAAAACACAGAGATAATTTAGATACCGGGTAATTACCTGTACTAAAGTCCAGGTTGGACATGAGCATCAGCAGCTCCTGCTCTTCCTGAACTCATGTGCGGCTTTTCATTAGCATCCCTGGGCATGCCCCAGGTCTGCTGCCGCAACGGCTGTGCAAAGCATCCCCGGTCCCAGTGGGAGGACAGCCGTGTGCTGCACGCTTGGGGTTCTGCTCACAGCTGGGTCCTCACAGGTACCGCCAGGTGTAGTTTGAGCCCCTGTTCAGGTATCTGACAGTTCACTGGTGAGCAAAGCAGGTAAGGGCTATAAAACTGCAGAGTCTGTAAATGAAAAGTGGATGCTGGATTATAAAATATTACGCAATTAAGCTAACATTTTTTTCCCCTTTAACAGGCAGAAATAAACTTCTTTGATAGGGCCCAGCTACGTTTCCTTCTCTACTGAAATAATTGCAGAAAAGCGCAGCCTGCTTCTAGAACGGACCTTGAACCAGCGTTTTTAATGAAACGCAGTGAAATAACCCCCCTCTGACTCCAGCATCCTTCCTCCCCGGAATGGCTGGCCTTTCACGGCACCCCAAGCCTGATTTTGGAGGGG
>NW_009600793.1:126950-133711 GCF_000690535.1 Cariama cristata
GGTGGCGGGGGGAGGCGGAGGAGTTCATTGCTTAACGGACTGCAGCCCTGGCACCGGTGGGAATCACGCCTGGGAAGCACAAAGGGGTTGCCGTGGTTTTGGCTAGGTGTGGGTGACTCTTCTATTTGCAATGTACTCTGCACAGGTAGAAGCTGGAAGAGATTCCCGGCACTGAACACGTCGTCTCAGGCTCTTTGAAGCATCCCCTCTTTTTGCCAAGTCTCTTCTCCATCACCTGCGTTATGGCTCATTTGGTGCAATTCATCGCGGTCCCCTGCTCCTTGAGGCGCTGGGAAACCCAGAAGCTGGGAAGCAGGTTTGCAAGAGCATTTGCACAACTGCCTCAGTGGAGGTATTGCTTAAAGGGAGGAACAGGACAGTCGGAGCTGGGCCCTGGAAGCACAGCAGCCAGGCACCACCGTGCCTCTCTGAGCTCCGGCTAAGATGATGCTTTGCTGTCTGTCAGGGCCACTTCTTTTGCAGATAGTAGTGACCTGCAGTTAAACAGAGTGAGGATCTGAGATGCTGCCAAATAGGAGGGGAAGTTTCTGATATGGTTCTTCATTGCACTACTTAGAAAGGACTTTGCTGGGGACCATGGCTGAGGTCCTCTGAGAAGAACCTTGTTCTTCAGCTCCTCATGAGCTTGGTGTTGCTCATGTCCTACGAAGCCACGCTGCAGGGGGGAAACAGATGGACAATGCTGGGCTCTGGGGAGAAGTGGGACATTGCAGGCTTCACAGGTGGCCCTCAGGGCAAAAAAAAAAAAATCCCTGTGGCATTATGCATTTGCCTTTATAGAAGAAGTAAACCCTGAAAGTGTGCAGTATCTGAATGTCTAACGTAGGGGAAGGGCTGGGGAAGTCAAACTGCAAACCAAGTCCCTCTGGTCCAGGCTTGCTGGAGAGGCTGGTGAGTGGTAATACGATCAAGTACCAGTTACCTTCAAATAAGTGGACAACCAGCTCCAGGACAGCTACAGTGGCAGGGTACCTGCTGGCCCTATCTTGTGCGTATTCAGTAAGAGATCAGCAGCAGCAAGAGTCCATGCATATAAAGTTAAGACTCAGAGTTAAGTGTTTGCTAGCTGATGTTCCCAGGGGAGATTGTAGTTTTGCCATAGCAATGAAAGGAACACCCTAATCCTTGAGTTTACTGGTAACAACAGTTACATCATACTTACCCATTTTTTTTTCAATAGATCAGATTAATTTTGAATGGGACCCTCTAAGTGAAGAAGAATTGGCCAGAAAAAGAGACCTTTTTTTCCTCTGCATGCAACAAGTCACCATGTCTTAACATGATATTTCATTGAAGGCCAAATTCCTACTAAGCTCAGCAGAAACAGTAACAAACAAAGGAAAGACCAGCAAGAGAAACATCTCCATGCAAGAAAGAGGCAGGGAGATTCAATGAAATGTGAGTATTATTTGTTTAGAAAATGATTGCCGTATCATTGGCGGGTGTCAGTGAAACAGAAGCATCCATCATCTTGCCTGGGGCTACCACAGAGCTAATGCTCGCATTTCCATGTCCTGTACGCGGCGTACTCAGACGTGTGCCATTTGCTGCTGCCTTTGCAGCCTTGAAGCATAACTAGCACGTAGTAAAGCTTTTTGTATTTTATATTTTCTAACATGTTTAATTACTAACTTTAATTATTGCCTGTAATTTTTACCATGAAGGGATGATAGAGCAGAGAACTTTCATGCAGCACCAAGCGGATAACTACTGTGGGGCTACTTTTGCTACTGAAGAAGTCAGTTCGGTTGTGGATGAGGGAGGAGAAGGAGTAGCAATCTTTTGGTGTCCTGGTGAAAGACCTGACAGAGGGAAAGGGCTGTTTTCTCATTTTCACACAGATAACAGGAGTCTGTACCTGTATGGGCAGGGAAGTCATGGGGCAGAGACATGAGGTAATGGAAAGTTATGACGGTGGAAAACAAACAGAATCTTGCCCAGACTTCTGCATCTCAAGGTCCTCCAATGCTCTCTGTTCTTCATCAGCTTCTCAAAACACACAAGTCCCTACATGCAAACCAATTACAGAGGCAGCACAGATGTGCTTGCCTGTATGCCGAAAGGACTAGAGGTGATGAGAAGTCTTCACATGGAAGGAGGGGTCATCATGTCGAAAGGAAAGGTTGAGAAACACTGGCCTCTGCAACATGCAGGGTGCTTTGCCCCCTTCATGTCTCCCTGTGACTGCATCCCATCCAGCCAGGGTCTGTGGAGCCAGGGTCCTTCACTGCCTGCTAGAGAGCTGCTCCAAGGATCCCTAGCTGTCCCTGTGACTACCGAGGGGTCTCCAGTAGCAGGCTCGGAGTGTTTTGTCATTTCTTTGCTAGTTTATGTAGAAAATCAGAAAAAGTTAAGTCTAAATCCTGACCTCCTCCGAGAGCTTCAGCTGTTTTCCCATGTGAGATTTAAAGGCTGTAACTTGAGTCCGTGGTGAGGTCTCAGAGGAGTTGCGGGCAGGGCTGCCACATGTCCAGGGAGAGCATTGCTGGTTCTGGTGTGCATGGAAAGTGGTGGCTTTCTCCCATCTTTTTGATATCTCCAGATACTAAAATATCCAAATCTCCAGATTCTCATATTCCATATCATTCCTGTGGTTAAAAACCAAACAGACACATATTTGTGTTTTAAAAGTGTAGAAACGAACCATCCTCATAGATAGTTGACTACACAGTTGTGCAGTGGCTGCTGCTGAGTGACATATGCTGCGTTTGCCTTTTTCCAGGAGTAAAGCGAGCATCTGTGCTTTGGATAAAGCAAAACGTTTCACCAGAGAGCCCTGGGACAGGAGCAAGGACACGCTGTTCATTCACTTTGCAGCATCTCCTGGTGACTTGCTCCTCGTGCCTAGCAGGGAAGCTGGGCGAAGAGAGAAGCCTGACTTGCACCTCTCCATCCTTCTTAGTGAAGAAACTATCAACTGTGCTAGTTGGTAAGTTAAATACTGACGTTCGTGGTCTCCTTTGAGCAGCGTTCATTCAACTGAAAGCCAAACTGAGAATCTGGCTGGACTCAAATATCTTTTGGGTGAGTACTGGATCCAAACAAATCACTCCTGTCAGTGTAGCTGACCTTAGAGATTTTTATTAGCTAATTTAGGTGCCACATGCAAAGGACAGAACTGAAACCACAGTCTCAGTTAAAATTTAGCTACTCTATTAATTGAGTTGAGGAAGTCTGGCTTACATCCTAAGCTGTTGGCATCCTGTATGGCTATAAGAATATTACCATTCATTTTACTGGAGAATGCAAATAACATCACTGTCATACTGATGGATGGCTTACCATGTACCAGGATGGGGGAAAAGCTGGTAATTTTATAAAATTTTATAAATTTTGTGGTGGGGTTTGCCCAGCATGCTGGATCTCTGCAATGCTTTCCAGGGCATGGGATGAACAGGGACTATTTTTTCTGTCAGTTGCAATGAAAAATAAAATAGAGATTCTCAAGAGCAGGGAGAAAGGAAAGCAATTTTCATGTAATTGATGTTGTGAAGCTCATCAGAAATCCTTCACTTTCAGGATTTTCAACAAGGAAATGACAGGTTTTAAGATCCTTCCACACAATGCAGTCATATAGTAGTATCACTAATTGTAGTGATATAGTATTATTTACTCCCAAGCACTGTCTGTCTTATCTCTGGTTTAGTATGTTGTATCTCTCGAGCTGTCTAAACCAAATCTTGCTGCTTAGCTTGAAAGTCCTGTGGTTCACCTGAAGTCAGCCTGTGCCGCTGCACTGAGGGGAATATTGAGTGGCCCCTGCAGAGCTCAGCTGAAGGTGCTTTTTCTCTTCCTTTGGGCATGGGTACTTCCACCACAAAGCCCAATGTTTGAGGAAGTGGAGAGATGCAGTTCTGAGGTGTCTAAGAGAAGCTGACACCTGTATTTCTGACATTTTTTTCTGGAGCATGGAGACAGTTTTTATTCTTTCTTCTCTACAGTGAGCCACAGAAACACTGTCCCCCAAAGCATGCTCTTTACCTGGTCAGCCAAACAGAGCGTTTTGCCTGTTTTATCTTTATTCCCAGTTCGTCTGTCTACACAGCACGGACATAGCTGGCTTGTAGGTCTCACCTGGTAATAGTATTTGTTTGAACTCTGGTGACTACTCAAGTGCACCAATGACTACTTCAGGGGCCACTTTTGAATACAGCAGCTGTTCTTTCCACATTATCTTCTAAGTTTTGCACCTGCAGACAAATATGCAAAGCCACTAACTTTATCTCACTTTTTCACAATGATCTTCAATGGCAACAACAAAAAGCAGGGGCAAACAACAATTAAATACATGCATTTCTTCCAGTTGCTTTATTTTGACTTACCTATCATCAACGCAATAGTTTTAGGTAAAAAATCCTCAGAAAATTCCCTCTTATTAAAGGAAAAAAAATAATCTGTTTCATGCACATCACCATGACATGAGAAATGCAAGTTTAAGTCCCTCCTTTGCCACCATCTGGACAAGTTTCTATGACTTGGGCAGGTTCTTT
Source organism: Cariama cristata (assembly GCF_000690535.1). NCBI lineage: Eukaryota > Metazoa > Chordata > Aves > Cariamiformes > Cariamidae > Cariama > Cariama cristata. Next base: position 131,462 of record NW_009600793.1, read on the forward strand.
AACGTCAGATATGGGCATGGGAGTCCTAGAAGTATTTAGGTGAATCTCTTGGGGTTTGACTGCTCCGCTAAGACCTTCTTAAAGGTCTCTAGTCTCTGTTGCCAGTTACTCACAGTGTCTGGACAAAGATTTCCCCAGTTCTGTTTATAAAAAGATAGCGAGAGGTCTGCCAGGACATGGTTGGAGCCAGAAACCTTTGATTTCTAATTCATTTTGAAGGAGTTTAGGACTTTGAGACCTAACCAAAATGAGGATTGTATTTCATAAATTGGATTATCTTCAGAACAGACAATTTGCATTCATGTCCCAAAATGGGCTTTGGAAGTACTTTTACCCCTGTACTGTCCTTTCAAGGACTTAATGTTAGTAGCAGGTGATGTAATTGTATTATTACCAGTCTGCCAAGAACAGCAGCCTTTGAGACATGGGTTCACAGATCTGGGGTGGGGAAGAGTTTGCAGTCAGTGTGCACTCGTGCATATGAATAATGGTAACAATTATATTTTCACTCTCATTCTCAGCCACTTCTGATGGACCGCAGTCATAGCACTGAGAAGTAATTTTCTGTTCGCCATGTCACTTTTATAACCTTTTCAGGTATCTTTCAAAGTATGCGGGACTTTAGGTTTTTTGTTTTGTTTGTGACTCTGCAAGGTGAAGGTAAAATGTGGCCCAATTCTTTGCTGAAATAATGGTACTAGATCCCAAGGACCAGTGCTGAAGCAGCTGTGAATCTCCCATCGGCAGGCGTGTAACAGGGGACAGAATGCAAACAGCATCACTATGTTGTCATCTGACTCCGTGCGTTGGGTAAGAAGGCTGTAACGTAACAACTTGGCCAACCTGACTGCCAGGCAGCAGAAATGCCTTTTATGACAGAAGGAAAGCCACATGGGTATGGCCATAATCCAGCCCCAGAGCAAAGGACTCTCTCTCTTATTCTCCACTAATAATAATAGTCTCAAAGCCAAAGGGGAATGCTTCATACCAGGCACTTCTGACGAACTTACTGGAGACCTGAGTTTCTTCGTGCTTCTGCGCTCACCTGTAAGCAAGGCATGGCTGTAATCTTGCTACTGAGGGTATCTTCTGAAGGGAAAGGACTATCATCCCAGAGCTAGCAGGCATAAAGTATTACAGTTCCCATTGCACAAACCAACATCCTTTTTAAGAGTAGACATTATTCAAACCATAAAACGCACACATATTTCTGTACTCTATAAAACATGTCTCTAGACCTGTCCAGGAAACAACTGCTTTTCCAGTTTATTTGTACGTGTGGAGTTGAGGGCTACATTTAATGTTTGTCGCACAATCCCCTGCTATTCAGACTGATGGATCTCTCTTCCCCTACTGCTCCTGGTGCACTGCAGCCCTGGGCACACCCTGCCCTGCCTAGGGGTGAGTAGGCAGACCTCAAAACCTGCGCTGCTGACAGAAGATATTGCCTGGCTGTATTTGTTCTAGCCACCGGCTTGCTTCCAGTGGTGCCTGTGAACACAGTAAGAGAACGGGGGGCGGGAGGTTTATGTTGCCTGCTGGGACCCAGTGCTGCCCGGCTGTCCCTGCTCCGTGCCGGCAGAGCAGGAGCTGCCGCAGGACAAACCCACTCCAGGGGCAAGCTGGCAAAGGTGTAATGGGGATGATGACAGGTAGAGTTAATGCCTGTGCCTCAGCCCTAATTCATTTTCTAGTATAGGTGCGGGTAAATTCCTTAGAGAATTGGATAGGGAAGGTAAACACCTAATACAGAATAAAAGCAGAAGACCCCACATAACCCTAGATGAATGGTTTAGTGCTTCTGTGTTTGGATATAAAGGTAGAAACATTTCCAGTTTTTGATGGTTTTCCTGGGCATATAAGCACCCCAGTTCTCTCTTTGCTGAATTTTTTTTCTTGGAAAATTTCTAATATTAACTCGAAAAATAATCTCCTCTTTGTGACAAAATCCTTTGGCAAAGATGGAAAGTGGTTTGTGGTCTGTCTCAGCTAAACAATACTGTGAAATTTTATCTAACAATCTAGTGTGAAATTAGTCAGATGTGACTTTTTTTTTTCCCACAAGTGATCAAGTTGCAGTTGAGGAACATAATTTCATCAAATGAAAAGGTAGAATACCTCTAAATTTAATTGTTGTTCTACTATTTTATGCTGTTATAGGGGCAAATAAATTATACAATTATCCCCCGCCCCATTTTCCTGCCCCACAAAGAGAGTTACACTTATGAAAAAAGGATGTTGAGGTTTATT
>NW_009600794.1:0-205 GCF_000690535.1 Cariama cristata
TTAAAAAGAGAAAAAAGGAAGACCCGGGGGACTACCAGCCAGTCAGTCTCACCTCTCTGGCCGGCAAGATAATGGAGCAGATCCTCCTGAAAACTATGCTAAGGCAGAGAAAATAAGGAGGTGACTGGTGACAGCCAACATGGCTTCATTAAGGGCAAATCGTGCCTGACAAATTTGGTGGCCTTCTACAACGGGGTTACAGTGC
>NW_009600794.1:433-733 GCF_000690535.1 Cariama cristata
TGTGTATTGGGACCAGCGCTGTTTAACATCTTTGTTGGTGACGTGGACAGTGGGATGGAGTGCACCCTCAGCAAGTTTGCCGATGACACCAAACTGTGTGGTGCGGTCAACGCACTGGAGGGAAGGGATGCCTTCCAGAGGAATCTTGAGAAGATTGAGAAGTGGGCCCGTGCAAACCTCATGAAGTTCAACAAGGCCAAGTGCAAGGTCCTGCACATGGGTCTGGGCAATCCCAAGCACAAATACAGGCTCGGTGGGGTGAATGGATTGAGGGCAGCCCTAAGGAGAAGGTCTTGGAGG
>NW_009600795.1:0-27520 GCF_000690535.1 Cariama cristata
ATATTGGATTCCTTACTAGGCAAACCCGTGAGTGAGCTGCTGAATAAATTTGCTCGTGATCTGAAGGATGCGTGGGGCTTGGAAAATGGTGCCGACCCTGGCGCTAGGGAGTTCTCTCTGGGACCTGTACTGGACAAGAAAAATCGAGCTGATTTACACAGCGCTGTGAGGCAGAAATTCCCCTTTCTGGTCACTGTTACGAGAGACAGTGAAATGATTGTAAAAGGAAATGCGGATTACAGAGAGCTTTGTCAGCTAGTGACTGAAAAGGAAACAAGCGATTTCTTTAAATTTTTAGATGCAAAGCTAGAAAATTCTACGTTTTCTTTTGAGCCTGATGGGAACAAAGAGCACAGAAAAGTAATTCACCACTTTATCAATAGAAAATTTGGAAAACTTTTAGAAACAAAGTCTTTTACTGTGACAGATGTCAATGATCAGCCAAATATGTCGATAATGGTACGATTTCGAGAAAAAAGTTGGTCCAGGAAAAGGTCGGCTGGTGATTTCCAGGAAAAACAAGATCTTTATACAGGTAAATATTACATTTCTGGTGAAAGTGTCAGGTATTATGGTGTTCTTTAGTAAGACTGAAACTCGGAATCATTTTTATATATGATATCTAGGCCTCGTTGACCCATTGTTAATGCCGAAATAAATCATCTTTAATGCAGTGTCGTTACATCACTGGAGAATGAGATGGATGAATCAAGTTACAGCAGTGATTTTACAGAAACTGATCAGTGATAACGGTTACAGTTCTTTTGGTTGTAGCACTAATGCTGTGTTATTCCACGCGTGCTAGCTTTCCCTTCAAAGTAACTGGGGGATTTTGGAAGATGCATCTAGATGTTAGATGAGTTAGTAAGGCCAAATTTGATTTATGATCTCAGTCCTTAAAGCAGTTCGTTTCTGATATAGAGAACGTTTCTAGCAATAAGTCAATACGTGTTCGTTGAATTGTGTTGCATTTTATCAGGTACGATTTTTAAAGGCAGCAGGGGTTTCTGATTGTTCTAAGAGTTTTGTGTACTGTGTCTTTCAATACTGAAAAAGTTCCATTTCCTTCAGTTTTGTGGGGAGGGAGGACTGTTTCTTTGCAGTTTCCGTGCTACTATAGTTTGAAGGGAGGAACCTGCCCATCTGTTATGGCAGAACTCCTGAATGATTTAGAAGTGCAAATTCCTAATAATTCTGATGTGATTGTTTCAGCTTTCACTCTTCAGAAAGAAAATCTAGAAACGCTAGAAGCAATCGGCTTCTTGGCTGCTGAACTTGGTGTTCTTCCTTCAGACTTCAGTTACACTGGCATCAAAGATAAGAAGGCTATTACTTACCAACCTATGGTTGTGAAGAAGGTGACTCCTGAGAGGTACTTACAACTGGGTGCATTCAGTTTAGCACGTATTTTTATATGTTAAGAAGTATCAACATTGTGCAATCTTCTGAAATGTTCTTATTGATCTGTCTTCCCTTCTCCTGTATTAGAGCACAGGTATATGTTAAGAAGTATCAACATGGTGCAATCTTCTGAAATGTTCTTATTGATGTGTCTTCCCTTCTCCTGTATTAGAGCACAGTGGAATTGGCTTTAATATTTTGTGGCTTTAGGGAATTAACAGCTTAGTGCTGAAGTCCTCCAGTGTTGGAATTTACACAAAAGTCTTGCCTTTCTCTCTATTGTTCATAATACAAATATACTGTATCGTCTGGGACAGTATCCTTCCAATTCGTGCTCACAGGATCCACTTTACAATTTCTTAAATATCTTCCACTAGCTGGAACCAAGAAGTCTATACTATGTGATGCAACAGATTTCCACGTACTATCAAGGTATTGTCTTGTTGTCCACAGACAGCAACTTAAAAGCTTTATACAGCTACAAAACTAAAGTAAATCATTACAAATATACTTTGGATGGATGCTGTCTTTGAGTGTTAAGTATCAACTTCTATTGCATTGTCCAGTTTAGAAACCTGAGGCTAAGTAAAGAAAGTATCACCAAACCTGAGGGCAGAAAATACATTCTGAATAACGTGTCAATAATACAAGATGTGCCTTTCCATTCCTCATTTTTGTTACTCTCTGTAGCCGATTCAGTGGGTAAAAAAAATAAATGTGAAGTTCTGCCATAGTAACAGCAAAAAATTGCGGGAGTCAAACCATAACACATTTCTTCTTCAGCTTTAACTTTCTAGTGGGTTTTGGCCTTAGCAACAAAGTACACTTTACAAATAAAGGAAAGCAGAATTTATGTTTCTAGGATTTATTGCTAACAGAAATATATATCAGTAGTAAAATTCCACTACGATCTGGGCTGTAAGGCCAGTTGTTCAAGAGATAATTAGCAAAACTTTGCATTAATGTTTAAATGATTAAGCAATATAGATAAATGCTTCCAAGCCACTAGCATAACAGGGAAAATAAATAAATTTTATAAAGAAATAATTTATAAAGGTATTAAAATATTGCTTAGTATGTAAGCTCTTAGGCGGAAAGTTTCCTTTGATTTGAATGGCTATTACTTACACATAAGAACAAAGAGATTGAGTGGATACTTTAAAGGGCAAATGCTTGAACTGTCAGCTGTGTTTCCAATTACAAGCATGTGCAAGCATACCCAGAGAATCAGTGCGCTGAGTTTGTTTTTGTTAAGGCCGACCAAGAAAGAGCAGTTGTGTTTTGGAGTCTGCTAGAGCACATTACTTTTTCTTTTTCTTTTCCTTTTTTTTTTGTTTTTTAATGAAAAGCAGATTTTTAGGACTGAAGAGTAAATTCCTTGTTTTTCAATAAAAAATACAAAATTCAGTGCAGTTGCCTTGAGAAAGTTCAGTGAATTTCTTCATTCCAGTATCTGTTGAGCTACAGAACATAAGTGCCAATGAAGCAAACATTTTAAAAGTATTTCTGGACTATAACTAAATTTTAAGACTTCTGTCTGTGCATTTGATTTGGTTTTCTCATAATAACCTGTTTTAAATCCCTTTTTATTTTTTTAAGTGTTTTTAATTCTAGTGCAAAAGTGAAGAAGACATTTGTTAGAAGTTAGATAGCTTTAGTAGAGGATGGTTCATAATTTCTCCCAATTATTTATGCAGGTTGAAAGAAATTGGAAGCACAATGGAAAAAAAGGGCATGAGAATACACAACATACATTCAGCATGCAAGCACCTTGGACTTGGTCAGCTGAAGGGCAATCATTTTGATATAGTTGTGAGAGATCTCAAACACCACAGTCATGACTCTTCTGCAGATTTGAAAGAGAGAATATCTGAAGCAATGGAAAGTGTTGAGGTAAAAGAGCCTCATGGTTGTCAATAATGAGCAGAGTTTTAATTCTGTGCTGTTAAAAAAAAAAAAAAGCTTTTAAAGAAAATGTTTGGAATAGCACAGTAATGGTAGTATTTCCCAGTTTTGATGCTTTTTGCTATTTTATGTCTTTCCTGCATTACTTAAGGAATCGGGAGTAAAGCTGCTTTCCAAGGAGGGATTGTAAGTGAATTCATTCGGTGTTGCAGCCTGCAGGCCCAGAGTGGTGCAGCAAGACAGATGGGAATTTGGTAGCAAATGAGTATGGGTATGTGAGCTATTGCTGCACAGATCTAAGGCCAACCGAAATGATGCGTTTCACTGTGGCAGTTGACAGGGTGAAAGAATATAGTTAACGCATGTCAACTGATTGCCTTTTTTGGTTATGTGAGGAACATGCATGGTTGGCTTGGGTGAAAAACCTTCATGGCATAAATACATGGGGAATGTCCACAGCAGAGAAAGAAGATCCCCTGAAATTCAGTGGATTTTGACTGCTGTTATGCTTAGTCCCTGAAGAAAACCCCATCATCAGTCATTCTTAAACCTCTGAGAAAAGTGAAAGCAAATCATGGAAATGAAAAACTTCAGGTGTTTTGTACAGCAGTAATTTTCTTGCCCTGTCTTTCTAAGTAATAACCATAATACAGATTACTTTAAGAAGATTAATCCAGGAGTAAAGACTTGAATGACAGTGTGCAAAAGCAAAATACATTACATGTATTTTGGAAATTGTTTTTATTATTGAAAAAAACATTCGGCTGGTACTTTAATGCTTTTCTCTCTCTCTCTGCTCCATCTGACTTTTTTTTTGTTGTGCTGTTTGGAAAATGAACACAAATTCCTGTGATTGTGTGTCTTGCTTTATTAGATTTAGTTTACTGGTCAGATGATAAATGACAGAAACAGCATGCGTGTTAATCCAAAATACAGATTTTTTCATCTTTCATGAAAATAAAATCGTATAAGGGACCTATGAATGTCCAAAGCAAGGTTATATAATTTGAACTGAATAACTATTTCCAAAACAAATACCGTATGTTTTTTGCTTGTCTACTCCATGCGTACTTTTAATTTTCTAGAAAAGCATGTTCTCGTTGGGTCACATGGCTGTGATTTTACTGCCCACGTGTGACCTAGAACTCATCAAGAGATTTAAAATCTCAATTAGCAGAAGTGCTCACTCTTGTTCTTTACTATTGTAATAATAATACAAATGCTGTCATGTCCAAGAGTGGTTACTGTTCATTACCTGTGCTCTGCCACATTTGCTTGAGTAGAGATTTCATAATTTGGTGCGTATAAAAAGCTCTATCACTGACTTGACCTGTAGTTGTATTTGTAATAATTAACTATATAGAAATAATTTTGTTTCTTTTACTTATTTTTTTTATGAAAGTGAAGACAGTGATAGAACTTGGTTGTCTTTTTAGATGTTTCTAATTTAGGTGCTAGCATATTGTAATGAATCATGACTTACGATTTTGTTACATATTACTTCTGATTAAAAAAACAGTTTGTATGCATTTTGGATGTAAATGTAGATGTATGTGTTTTGTACGCTTAGTCTTACTAATTGTACCTGGTACTTTCATGCTTTTTAACATATTTATTCTTTATCATTCTAGACAAAAGGTTTTGTAAATTACTATGGACCTCAGCGATTTGGACAAGGACAAAATGTTCAGACAGATCAAATAGGATTGGCTTTACTGAATGAAAAAATGGTATTTTCATTTTGTAATTTAAGTAGTTATTGTCAAGTTAATTTCACATTACTGTTGTAACGTCTAGCGCTGGAGTTGACCTTCCCAGTGAACAATTGCATTTGTGAGATAAACCCATATGTGTGTGCTGGAAGTAATTGCCAGATCAGTTTTGACAACAACATAAGCATGAAGATCTTCATATGGAAACAAAAAATCTTTTTTAAACAGCAGGTACAGCTCTAAATAGTTCAGGAAATGATTTTTCTGTCTATGACTGGTATGTGATTGTGGTGGTCATCATGCTGCTTGGCACTAAAGCGTCTCAGCATTCCATACCAGGTTTGAGCACTAAAATGAAGCAATCTTTACACAATGTTTATTCATGGTCCCGATTGCCTCCTAACTTGTAGCCTCTTTATCCTGCGGGGGGTCTATATACTTCTTAAAACTGGCACAAAATACTACATAGGATCATATGAAAGGATTTGCTTTTTCGATACCACAGTAATTTATCTGCTATGTAGAAGAGATTGCTGCTTTCCATTATTCCTTGGCTACTTTCCCAAATTTTTAGTTTTGAGCGATTGCTCCCATGTAAGCTAAGGAGAGCTTATTGCTTAAGTAATAATTCATAAGATAGGAGTCATATACTTTCAATGTATATGGTGTAGTACTTGGCACAGGTCTAAAACAGAATCAGACACTACAAAGGCAAATGAATACTTGAGTATCCTTTTCTTCTAATCTTGTTTTGATTCTGAGAAAAGTCAGGAAAAGTTATCCTCCAAATACAAGAAGAATCAAGATTTGAGGGCAGCCCATAATAGTTACTGTTGATGTATCTGACATTTTGAATTCTGGTATGCTAGCAGTTGGTACCAGGTCCCTGAAGAGTAATGATTTAAATTTCTAGTCTTAACTCAGTTACTTTTTAATTTAAAACCTGTAGGAACTACTATTTATATTAAAAATGTGCCAGTATGTGCTTGCACAGTCCAGTACAGAGAAGGACAGGAACCAGATGTCACAGGTTGGTATAAGTGCTAGCAAATTGTGTGGCTCCACTGGTACTGGAAGTAGCAGAGGTTAGTGTAGTGTTTTCCCTGTCAGAGTGTCATCTAACCTAATACAGTTCAGTACAAGAAAAAAAAAAGATTGTTATCCCTCTGTGTGAGACTGTGGAAAGTATGCCGTCTAAATTTCGCATGAAACATGCAGGAGGGAAAGAAGGAACCTTCCTGTTCAGGGTAGCATGATGGCATTACACAGTGGAGGAGTTCTAACCGGCTGTTCAAGAAGAGTGACCGATTTCTCATGGAGCTTTGAAAGCTGTCTTGGGTCTTCTGTGTGACTGAAACCTTTCTTAAATCTGAGAAGGAACACCACCACATGGGTTTGCTGTTCATGGCATCTTCTGTGAAAGGGAGAATTTGACTTTGACCTTAGAGAACTGCTAGAATTTTGAGAGCTTGCAGAATATGGTAACACAGAATTGGATGCGCGATTGTCTGTTCAGTTGTGACGCTGTCGTGTCACAGCCAAACCAGGACAAATTGACAAATAGTTTTATATTTAAATGCAAAAAAAAAAAAAAAAAGTATTAATGTTGTTCTTTAAAGGTGAAAGCTGTGAAGTTATTCTTCACACCTGAAGATACTGATGACCCTGTAAACAACGCAAAAAGATACTTTCTTCAAACTGGTATGTCCAGTTAAATTGTCTATTTATTTATTCAGGGTCAGTATTGTGAGGGAATAAGGTGTTGCCGCACAAAGAGATACTTTTTATTTTGCTGCTGCTTTATGCCACTTACAACTTACTCCACAGAACTCAGTAGTGTTGCACAGTTAAAAATTAGATGAGGGTGAGGCCCTAAATGTGCAAAATAGTGGAAAACTAATGTACTTCAGGTGCAAGACAGTATAGAATCAAACACTGTATAGCATAATGCTGGAAAAGACTTAAGGTAATTTTAGCAAAGCAGTTTTAGCCTCCTTCCATCTGTCTGCTTTTAAAATAGAAACTTCTCTTTCCTAGTAAAGGAAGTATACAGGAATGAGGCACCCAACTCATACTCAGCACTTAACACATGTGGGCATCTAATTTTCTGAGATTTCTGTAACAATCTTGGCTCTTGTTATTTGCACCTTTGGGCTTTGTTTTGACATCTCTTTTAATTATGTATCTCTTCCATGCTTTCCTGTGATCTACCTTCTTTCTGTCTTGAACTAAAATCAACAAAATATGTCAAAGGCAGAAGTGTGCTGAGTAAAATGCTCTGTCATATTTATTGTTTTTATCATTCAACTTTCTCTCCAAAGCTAAAAATTTGGAGCTGCTCTTGACTTCAAACGTATTTTTTCTTTTCAAATATCCCACATCTATTAGCCTGCTTATCACTGTAGATTGACAGAACAGCTATGATATATAGTTTCAAGAGACGCAGATATGTTTCATTTCACAAAAAAGATAAGATGAATCATTCTGTGCAGTACATTGCTGTATGATGCATGGAAAGACGTTGATGTGGACACTGAAAACAGCTGCTTGCCTTTTCCTGAAAGCAAAAAGTAAAAGGTAAAAGGCTACACAAAAGGCTTTGTCAGGTAATCGCCTGTAATGAGAAACTACGTAAACCGTAAAATTTCAAATATACAACATTTGTATAATGTGGTACAAATCTAATTAAATGTATTTTCATCTTGGTTGAGGCTCAGACTTCCCAGTGGCCAATGCAATTTGTACCTTTAAAATAAAGACATGTTTTTTACCCCCTGTGAAATCACATGTTCTCAAATGACGTCAAGTAGAGGTTTAATGTTCTTTTATAGCTTGGTTTTTACTTTCAGTTACCTGATCTAAAAAAACCTTTGGAGTGATGAGGTAAGTTTAAAAAAAAGCAATAATGCAAACTAGACTGAATAACTGAATGACAGTTAGTTTAGTTTATACTGTGTGAAATAGAATGGAATTCATAGGACTGCATTGGTAGGCATATAGGATGAAATTTGTCTAACATGACACATTGAAGGAAAGGGAATAATAACCTAAAAGTCAGCATGAAGAGATTAGACTGACACCATTTTTCCCTACCTGATTATTTCATTTTCTTAAGTGCATTTTTTCCTGACAGGTAACATTTCAAAAATCAAGGATTACTCATATGGTTATTTTTGTTTATATCAGAAGATGCAAAGGGCGCACTCGTGATGCTGCCAGAATTTAAAGTGAGAGAGAAGATGTTGCTACGAGCTTTAAATCGCTATGGTGTAAATCATGAAGGTTGTACCAAAGGATGGCTCAATATTCCTCATTCCATGCGCATATTCTATGTCCATGCTTATTGCAGTAAAATTTGGAATGAAGCAGCATCATACAGGCTGAAGATTTATGGTTCAAAAGTTGTCGAGGGTGATCTTGTCTTCTCAGAAGAAAATGATGAAAGAGTTTCCCTGAATGACAAGGTGAGTCTTCACAAAATAGTTCTTGTAAAAAAAAAACAAAACAACAAAACCACCTTAGTGCGCTTGTATACATACTCAGACATATTCTATTGCTTTTATTTTGGTTCATTCATTAAAATATTTAATATTGGTGACAAAGGTGAAAAGAGTGATGTAGCTTTTTTTGATTTACCATAAATAGGCATATAAGCTAGATGTATATTAGCAGCCGTTAGCTGTCTGGGGAAGACCTCCCAAGTGGACTCTAGGTGTGCCTAAGGTATCAGTCAGTGAAGGTCTTGAGTCTTGCTCTCCAGATCCATAGAGCGGGCCTTTCCGTTATATGTATTGATGAATGTAAGCCTGTGGTGAAAGGTGGCCTCAGTCTGAACTGGTCATCTCATTGCAGCTACACAATCCAAGCATGTTTAGCGCACTTTCGCTTACTTTCTTAAAATAAAGTGTATGTTTTATTTTTTAAAAAGGGTGTTTTTTTCTTAACTTCTGAAGTTGCAGCCACACAATCCAAGCATGTTTAGCGCACTTCCGCTTACTTTCTTAAAATAAAGCGTATGTTTTATTTTTAAAAAAGGGTGTTTTTTTCTTAACTTCTGAAATATCTTGTCAGGTTCATGTAGTCACTGCTCCAGAAGAGTCAGCTAACAAATACTCTATAAACCAGGTAAGTCTGTATGAAAAATTCCGGGTTGTTGATCTCTTTATTTGATTAAAATGTTTTGTTTTAAAAATAGTGTGATTAAGTTAACTGGTGCAGTCTTCTTCCTTGACAGAATGCACATTAAGGAAAACACATGTGAACTAATCTCCACTTTCATAACAAACAGGAGGAAAGAATATTTACTTTGTAATGGAAATAAGTAGTGTCATTTGTAGTATGGCAATATTTATCTTGAAGCTGAATGTAAATACTTGGAAAATTTTTTCAGTCTACTGGGAAAAACAATTGAGCAGCTCACGTTCTAATTTTTGAAGGTTCAGAGTGCGTAGTTGTGAAGTCTTACGTAGGCAACTTAATGTCTTTATTGCTGTATCTTTCCCAACAAGCAAGGAAATTCATGTTAGTATATTTCTAGTTTGTTTTAGGAATCCTGATACATTGATTATTTTTTTCTGCTTTAATTTCATCCAAGATACCTGCCTTACATCCAGTTACATCGAAGCTGCTGTTTTACTATTTCAGGCCCCAAAACACAAGATTTAGACAAATTTTAAATTGTAACCACATTTATTTAAAAGGGAATTGGTGGGCTTTATTTCAAATATGTTTGTTGTTTTGTTTTTCTTTTTGAAGGTGGTTCTTCCAATGGTGGGACATAGTATCAAGTATCCCAGTAATAAAGTTGGGCAATGGTACCACGAAAGGCTTTCTGAGGATGAGATGCAGATGTGCAAATTCAGAGTGTCTCCATTACAGCTGAATATACCTGGATGCTACAGACCCCTTTTGAAAAATGTTCAGAATCTGTCTTACTTTTTGGAAGGTAGTGAAAAAGGAATCGAAATTGAAGACAACCATCTGAATGAATCAAAAGTCTCTCTTCATATATCATTTGACCTTGATCCTTCATGTTATGCAACAGTCTGTCTGAGAGAAATAATGAAATGTGACTTTTAAGATTCAAGTTAATGAAAGATTGCAAGAATATTATACAATGGTGATATTTTATGTATAATGCCAAGAAAATAAGGGAGAATAACAGGTTCAAGACAGGAACATGAAAAATGTATAGATTGGGATTCATACTGATTAGGAAAAAAACCCCACCAAAATCCTCTGGAATGTTCCAAAGACATTCCAAACCTTAAATGCAAACCCTCGGATGCATTGGAGTAAAACTATGTGTTATGCCAGGCAGGTCTAACAGAACTTAAAGAAACCATGGGCTGCAAGCATGAATTTCGTATTTGCATAGACATCTGACTTGCAAAGTTAAGTCCTGGAAAAATGTTTGCTGCCAACAGATGTATCTTTTATGTCATAATCATTTTTTAAAAACCAGTTTATACTAAATGCTGTTCAAGGATTAATGTTACAAGTTTGCAGGCTACAGGTATCTAACTGAAAAGTTGCTGTACTGAGGTTCACCAAATATATTGTGGTTTTGTTGTCTTCAGGGACCAAATGTTAAAAGTCCTGAGTAAACAGTGACAGGTCATCTGATACTTTATCAGACATTCGATGAATCCCACAACTTAACTTAATGCTAAGGATTCCAGGATTAAGTAGTGCATAGCTGTTAGTGCCTATCCAAGTAAGCTCATCAAGACGAGGTGAGTAATTAATACAACTGCAAAATCATTTATAATAAAATCAAAACCCTGTTTTATTGTTTACAGGATGCAGGCTCTATTCCTGTTACTATGAAGCCTTATGGTAGCAAAAAAAAAGTTAATGGAACATCCCTGGAAAAAAACTTTTATATTTTTTTCTTAATTAAAAAAAAAGCAGTCAACTGTGATAAAATGAGTGGATTTGTGGAAAAAGGGAGAGCACAAAATGTCATTTACCTTGCCTTTAGCAAGATGTTTGACACTGTCCCACAGTGTTTGTGAAACCAAGTTAGGGCATTATGGTCTGGATGGGTGGACAACCAGATGGATAAAAAAGTGATTGGATGATGAGGCTGGGAGAGTAGTGGATAATGGGTCATACCCAACCTGGAGTGAGTACCACTGCGGTCTCTCCTGGGGCCCAGCCTCTTTAATGTCTTTGTCAGTGACCTGGAGAAGGGGATGGAGTTCATCCTCATCGAATCTGCAGATGACACCAAATTAAGGGATCAAATGGATATTCTGGAGGACCAGGCTGCCGTTCAGGGCAACCTAGACGTGCTGGAGGAACGGGCCAACAGGAGCCTTGTGACATTTGGGAAGGACAAACACAAAGTGCTACCCCTGGGAAGGAAGCACCCCTGCAGCAGCCCAGGCTGGGGAGCAGCTCTGTGGGCATGGACCTGGGGGCCTGGCGGGCATCTGCCTTGGCAGCAAGGATGACCAGCAGCTTCCTGGGATGTGCTGGCAGGGACACAGCCAGTAGATCAAGGGAAGGAATTATGTCTCACTTTTCAACACTTGTTGGACCACATTTAACTTCTACGTCCAGTTTTGATCCCCAGCACAAGACAGACATAAAAAACTGGAGCAAGTCCAGCAAAAGGCCTCCAAGCTATTTAGGGACTGGAGCACTTGCCATTTGATGAGAGGCTGAAGGACCTGGGCTTCTTCGTCCTGGGCTTCTTCAACCTGGAGAAGAGATGGCTTGGTGGGGAACCAAGAGCAGCTCCCCAGTACCTATGGGGAGGTTAGCAAGAAGATGGAGCCGGGTTCTTCACAGTGGTGCACTATGTGCACTATGTGGGAGAACAAGAGACAGTGAGCATAAATTGAAATGAGAGATTCAGATTGGTTAAAAGGAAATACTTCTACCCCATGAGGACAGGCAGGCAGTGGAAGAGGCTGCCCGGAGGCTGTGCAGTCTCCATCTGCGGAGGTTTCCAAGACCCAGTGGGATAAAGCTCTGAGCAACCTGGTCTGAGCTGAGGCAACCCTGGTTTGTGGAGGCAGTTGGAGTAGAGACCAGAGCCCTCTCCCAGGCAGGGTCACCCTGTCATCCTGAGCAGGCTATTGCAGGTGTTTATTCAATCTGTAGGTGGCAGTATGACTTAAAATGGCAAAGTCTGCTCCTTTGTACTGGGCGAGAATTAATAACATAAATGGAATTTTGTTTATGGCATCAGTCTTTCAGTTGTTGCTAACAGCTGAGTAAGATAAATCTCAGGAGGCTGATAAATAGAGTTATAGGAATAGGAAAAAAATATAGAAATATAGTTCAGCTGATTTCGATGCTTGTATAAAACTGTGTAGCAAAGAAGGATCCAGATAATTCACTGCCTTAAATAAGAGGATTACTCTCTAAGTCTGTGTAAGTAATTCAAAATTTGACCCTTAGCTTTTATATGGGAAAACAGACTGTCACGCAAACAATAGCTGCAGAGCCACTGTAGGCGATTTACAATGCTTGCTGTATTACAGTGCTTACTCTACACCTCAAGTTTACGGCATACGGCCAAACTGATTGAAAAATCCATTTCCCTGCCACGACCCATCTGAGACAGCTTTGCTCCTGTCTTTGCTTTTCAGCATCACCTCTGCTGTCTTCCACCTGCCCTTAAAAATACCCCTCTTCTGGAAAATTATTTTTAACTCAAGTTGTTTTGGTACAGCACAGCTCAAAAAGAGTTGTCCTGTCACCGCTGACATGGTAGAGTGCTCCAGTGCAGACAGGAAGCTGCATGCAGTTACAGTGACCAGAAGAAATTAGCACTGAAGTTCTATTTAAAGAGACTATTGTGGTCATCTTCCATGTGTCTCAAAACAGCCTTGAAAACCGTCTCATCACATAGAAGATTTGAATACAGAAAGTATTAAAAGTTGAGCCTTGACTTGGAAAAACACAAAAGGTCAGATTAAAAGGTTTTTGGCTGAAAGGCATGCTATTTAAAAAAAAGATCAGAAGATGGTGTTAAAAGAGTTCCCCTATAATCATTTTAGGCTCATTTGTCACTACTTCTATTGAGCACTAAAAGGACTAATCTTCTTAAGCAAATCATTCTTTCAGCAACTTTAAGGTGAAAGAGCTAATTATGTGTGTCCATTGGGTTAAATTCCTATAGTAGAAATGTTCTACTAGGGAAAAGTCAGGTTAGCTATTAGAGTGTTTATATGGTAAACATCTTTCTTGTTTCAGTGGGCATTTATTTGTCATTCATTCTCTTAATCCTAGCAGCTATTTTGCAGGATTGTGTACATGAACAGTTGAATTCAGAGAGTTTTGTATGAGTGTAACGCTCAGCTCCCCAAGTATAATCTATATAAGCGAAACATCTGTGCCCCTGCATTTAGAAGATTATCATTGTGCAGTGATCTGAGTTTAAGGAAAAGATTGCTGTGTTAGTCATCTCTCATTTTACTAAGCACTTCTATTGCTACCATCCTTTTCTGATAAGTCTTAAAGCACTTTGCTAATACTAATGAAGACAGGTCTCTGATTCTGTTTCTAACAAAAGGGGTTCTGAGTTCGATGGCCAGTTGATTTTTTTCAGCACAGATGATAGATAATTGGGCATTTGAATGGGAAAAATGCAAATGTTCTTAATCTGTGAAATCCTGTTACTTTTAATTCATTATAAATTTGACAACTAGTATTATCCTCGATGAGAATGTCCAGATCTTCAGATCTTTCAGAATGAGATGGCTTAAAATTACATTCCTATCGTAAATGCAGTTCAGAAGCCAGGTAGATGTGTGATTATTGGCCCAGCTCACTCATTAAAACTCCATTAACTCCTCTCTTAGTGCCAAGGCCTGTCAGCTGGTGATTTGACCTCTTAGACCCAGCTGATGAGCACAAACCTCCTTTCCTTTCTCTGGCAGAACCTCTGCCCATAATAAAAGCTCACAGGAACAAGCAGAGAAAGTATTAACACTTCCCTTTCTTTCAGCCCGCAATCATGCCTTGCAGCCTGCTGGTTCAGATCTCGATTCCTTTTAGAGCAAATGAGACCAGAAAGTGAGCTCTAGCTGCGCGCCAAGCACACACCGCATCCAAAGGGAGGAACAGGGATCCAAACGAGAGGTTGGTCATTTGGACAGCTTCAAACCCTATACATGGGTGCGTTCTGTTGTGAGGCCTAGACAAGAAACATTTAGCCCAAAGTAAAACCACTGAACTGTGTGTTGTGTAAGTACAGGGACTTCAGTGCTCCAGTATGTTCATTTGTTTCTGTCACAGCAAAAAGCAGACATTGTCTGCAAATGTTGTGTTTGCGAGGAAGGCGGAATCAATGAAGTCAGATGTTTGCACCATCTGAAGTTACTTCATTCTGCTTAGCAGAAGGCAGAATCTTATCTTACAGCAGTTGAAGTGCGTTTTCAGCTTACACACAAATGCTCCTTCCTACCTGCTTAGAACAGTAGGGGTTTTAATTAGCTTTAGAAATGACTGATTTAAAAAATTGATTCTCTCTGTCTTCCAGAATGTTCCTGCACTTAAAAACCCAGGACACCCTTTCCCACCCCCAGCAAAAGGCCCTGGGACTTTTTTACCTACACATCTCTATTGATACCTCTACTGAAATCATTCTTATCTGTGCTGAGCTCGTAAGCTGGATTTCAGAACTCTGGATAAAAAGAACTGTAATAATACATGGCCAAACCATTCACTTCTGAAAGCACAACAGGAATAATTTAGTGATTTTGCATTGATATTATATAGAAACAAATAGATAGCATTAAACTGGATTTGGATTTAGCACTCTAAAACTGCAATGGTTTGGATCAAGGCTCAGTCTTGTACCTTATCCTGTCTGCAACAGTTCCTGTAAGTGGACGTGTAGGAACGAGTAAAGCAAGGGAAGCATATATGATATTTATCCTCCAACTATTTTCAGTTCAGGTGATTTCCTGAGCCTGAGTGGTTTTGCTATTTAATAACTCTCAATGGATTTCTTTCCCAGGTATTTCTCATCTTCCCTTGAATATGTTCAACCTCTTTCCAGAGTTCCATGTTTGCTACCTGTTGTATGAAGATCCACCTTTTGGTTTGTTTAAACTGTCTCCTCCTGACTTCATTTGGTGATCCTTGGCCCTTATATTTAAATACAAGGGATAGTAAAGACTTCATCCCTGTCCATCCTCTTGGTACCCAGCCCTTTATCTGCTTCCCGTATGTATCCTCTAAATCAGTTGTTTACCACAACTGAGCAGCTATGCAGTCCTTGCTCCTACGGAAGGGAAGCTATTCCATACTTGTCACACTTGTCCCTCTGTGAGCTTTTCCCAGTTTTTAGTATACCCTTTTGGACATGAGGGATTTAGAACTGCACACAGTTCCATGTTTCAGTGGATGTCTCCACTGACATAGTGGTGTTTGTTTTGTCCTGTACCTCTCCTAATAAGTGATTTCCTTTTTGGCGCACACCCTTCTTCCTCAAGCATTGAAGCAATGTATTCTTGGAACTAGGCATCGTAACCCCAAGATTCCACGCCAAAGTGGTGATTTCACCCTGAAGTCAGGTGAAATAGACTACTTATGGCTGGACTCAATGATATTAAAGGTCCTTTCCAACCTAAATGATTCTATGATTTTATGAAAGCTCATTATTTTTTGTGTGAAGTTGGGATTTGTTTTGCCTGTGAGTCACTTTGCATGTGTCTACACTCCAAATTTCATCTGCCGTTGTATTCCCCTGTCATTGCCATCATAAGGATTTTCGGCAGTCCTTCACACTCTACCCTTATCTTTGTTACCTTGAGTAACTCGGTATCATCATCAGTCTCGGCCGCCACCGTGCTCCACCCCTTAGTGTACACACTGAATGGCATTCGGGGCCCTCCAGCTTATGCAGGGACTGCTTAAAGGTGCTTGGTGACATGACAGTGCTCTGCCTTATAGGCTTGTACCTCTTTTCATTTTTTCATCCCCTTTATACAGCATATAATTTACAGCTATATAATTAAATAGCTTAGCTATCTACTGTATCATAGAATAACTGCAGAAAATGCATATTGTTGTTACCAGTAATCTGAAATTGAGTTGAAAATATGAGAAATGCACTGAAGAAGGCAAGCCAGCTTAGAGTATTTTTTAGCCTCATTAAAATGCTCATGGGTTTTGAAAGATCTTGGTTTGGATCTGTACTATGCTCAGTTCAAAGCAGAAATTTGAATCCGTATTTCATCATAGCCTGTTAACCACCGTTATAGCCTGTGAAAGTAACTGTTAATGAAAGTAGTGTCAAAGTATGACATTTTTGACTGAAAGTAAGAGAAAGACTTTCTTGAAATTTGAATATGGGAGACAAAAGGTCAAGTTCCAATTCAGGTGGAAAAGACTTTCACAAAGATCAAGTTCCAATTCAGGTGGAAAAGACTTTGAATGTGTGTGGCGTGGCCAGCAGATTATTCTGCAACAGGAGAGTGACACAGCTGCATGCCTGTGCTCAGTGGTTCAGGTCCTAGTGGAGAGATGTGGGAAAGCTTGTCCCTAATGAGAATCTCGCTTCTGAGCATCAGAGGTTTGGGATGGGAGAACAAGGAAATATTTAGTTCAGTTCCTACGTGCCCAACAGCAGAAATGAGCTAGTGAAGAAATTCAGACTCCTCAAGGATTTGCATATGCTAGGCAGAACATTTGGGAATGTCGTTAATACCTAACCACTGCTAAGAACGCAAGCCTTAGAGGCAACGTCTCTTAGAAAATGAAGTTAAGCACCTAAATCAACACGTCAGTTTTCAAAGTTTGGGCTATAAGTTTGGGCTTAACTATATCACCTAAGGATGCATTTCTTTTAATCCTAAGTTTATACCGAAAAATCCAATAGAACATTCAAAACACGTGGAATTGCCCCCGGACCAATGCACACCCCCCCTTCCTTCCTCAGCGCAGGTTAAAATGACGGGGAAGGCGATACCTACCTCCACCCTAACCTGCTGGTGGATACACCAGGTGCTGCGTAAGGCCAAGCATTTCTGGGCACCTCATCCAGCATCTTCTCTGGGACAGACGGCCCAGCTGACAACCATCCCACCAAGGCAGCTTAAAAGGTATGATTTTTCAGTTGCGAAAGGAGTTTCAAGAAGGAGGCAGGGAGCCCTTCTGCTAGGAATTAGGAATCAGAATGTGCTTTCGATTCAGTGCTGAATCTCTCCAGGCCCTGAGGGCACCCACAGCCCTGACTGGCCCTGACCCTCCCTGTGCCAGGACTGTCCCCACCCTGCCCGTGGCCATCCCCAGGGAAATGCTGGGTGCCCGGGGCTGAGGCTGCACCAATGCCCCTGGCTGCTCTGCTCGTGCCTGGGGCAGTGGGATGGGCTCTGGCCCTGGCATGGCCACCTGACAGAACCTCTCACTCAAAAATCTTCTCCCTCAGAAAACTCTGGTGGCAGTATGCATCATTTATATGATACACACTGCAACCAGACCATATAATTAATCCCAATACTTCCTTTGTAAAGCCACTTTCTTTTGCACCTTGCAAATAATGCTTGTTAGCTAAATGGCTGACAAATTATTAAACTGTGTTACTCAAAAAAATCTTGGAAAACTACAGGGCAGAGTTCACAATCTCACACTGCCCGTAAGCCCTAATTCTTGGCTAGACACCTGATACAGATAGTGCTTATCTCCTACCAGCACGTCCAAAGCAAAGAGTAGTTTTCTGTTTCCCAACATTTTAACATAAACGCCCATTTGGGCGTTTTAGCAATGCCTCAAGCAGCTCATCAGTTATTCTCCCAGAATAGCATATGATATATGTTATAATGTTACTATAAATGAACTCTCATCTGTTTGCTTTTCCCAAGATGAAAAAACCAATATACTCCATCAAATTAAAAAGCTCTCTTAAAGATTAAGAGTCCTCCACCTCTCTTTTACTCAGACAGCCTCTCGCAGCCAAGCTGGGGAAGTGTGTAAAACAGCATAAGATCATTTTCTAGATGAAAAAGAAACTTTTGGGGTGGATGCTTTCAACAACTGGTTTAAGAGAAGTGTGAAGAAGAGGTTGATTTTGGAGACTGGGATGACTGCTGTATCAAAAGGGGTTACAAGATTGATACTCTGTGGAGTGGCGTTGGGAAAGGCAGGAATGGAGAGAGAGGTGGTCTGAGGAGGAAGCAGCGCTTGTACGAGCATTATATTGGGGAGTGAATAATATGGGAGGAAAAAGACAGTAAGAGAGAAACAATTAGATGTACTTGTGTACGTTGACATAGCCCCATTTAACTCAGTATTTCTCGGTATACGTATGTCAGTTCAGAGTGTGACTTGTACGGACCCACTATTGCCTTTGCTTAAAGAAGGAAACCGGTTTGTGAAACAGCAGTTCTGTTAAAAGCCGGGGTAGGGTGGAGTAATGAAATCAACAGTACTTAGAAAAATATACTTGGGCCTGATCTGATGCTGCCTTGCAATTTATGGAAGCATTTACCCCTTTTCCAAAACGAGATCAGAGAGTTTTGCAACTGTGGCACAGAAGGGTGAGGGACTGTGCGAGCCTGGAAGTGCGCTCACGTGGGCACGGGAGCGACTGGCTGTGATCAGGACCTGGGGTCAGATCCTTGTCAGCTTGACTGACAGGAGCCAACGGAGATACTGCAGGGAATATATAGTGCGGTGGGGCGGGGGCTGTCGAGGAACACACTGGAGGAAGGGCAGTTTAAAGTAAAAGACAATCTAATGGAGAAAAAGCATGGTTTTGGTCTATCTCACTGCAAGTGCAGCTCCAATGTGATTATAGTATTCCCAGCTTCAAATGGACTCTAAGGTTTTATGTTATGCCACTTGTTTTCAAAAGGATCCAAAGGTTCTGTCTTGCTGTTAATTTATAGCTGCTTTTTTGTACTTTTTAATCAGTAAATAGGAGAAAAACTTTATATCACAGCCTTCCCTCTTCTCTCCACATCATGCATTTTTGTGGTATTTTACTCTTTTATTTAACCCTGACTTCTTCATTTCACCTTCCATTTAAAGCCTTTCCTCTCTCTTGCATGCTGAGAAGCGTCTTCATCATAGGAGCAGCACACAACTCGTGCCCTACTAAGCTGCAAATGTGACCTTTTAATGTCAACCATTCCCGTCAGAGGACTTGCCACGCTGCTTCTGCGTCCATCCCTGCCTTCCCCTGCCCTGGGGACTGCCGGTTGGCTTTGCGTAGCTGTGTTGGTATTTCTTTCCCATCTCGCTGGTATGGAAAGAGCTGTGTAAAGTCAAACCGCAGGACGGAGGTTCAGTTTCACAGTAGGGGCATAGGTTCAGAAAGTCACTGCCTCATTTTCTTACTGAGCTCAGCCTTTCAACCCTTGAGAGCTCTCCAGTATGGGCTCGAGGGTGTCAGACAGAGCAAGGGGAGACCCAGCAGCGCCCAGAGCTTGTCCTGCTTGAATTTACACAACAAAGACCTTAGCAAACAGAAGAAAAATAAGCTTGCAGAAGGCTGGTATATTGGCCTTGGCACAGCAGCTGGCCTACAGCTGGTACTCGCTCTCTGAGGACCTTTTTCATGCTGATTCTGTTCAGGAACTGTGAAGTGATTTGTCATCTTCAAAGGACAGGTTTGTCTTTAGTGCTTTTAAGGCTTAGTTGAGCAAACAGATGAAGTGCTGGTCCTAAAATGCAGTAAAAAGTGGCACTCTATTCAGAATATAAAATATTCTAATGAATTGAAAAATGAGAATGGGGTGAATGTGAAAACTTTTCATCCTTGAAAACGTCTCCCTCCTGCCCCGTATATTAAAGCAATGCAGATGTGGAAGGTAAATCCCTTACTGTGTGGGACAACTACGTTTCATGCTGTGGTCTCTTAAGCTAACATCAGGAAATAATTGTAAAAATATTATATCAAAGATCTTTCTTTCGTCACATGCAATCTTTACTTTTAACATCATTTTCTTCCAGTGTTATAATGCTGAGAAAGGTTACATGAAAAGAACCGATTAGCGTTTCTACTGTCAGAACTTCAGCTGGTATTTACTAGCCCCTTTTATGTTCTCCATTGTAATATACGGACAATTTGCTGTGTCTTCTAACATTCCTGTTTTCAGACAGACAAATTGTGCAGGTGAAACATTTCGTAATTCAGTTTATTATCAGCATAATTGTCCATCCGAAGTAAAAACATCACAAGAAATTTGATTCTAGGATTTAAACTGCTTTTAGGCATTAAACAGGAGATTTCCAGCCTGTCATATTTTTAATGAGCGAGTAAGGAATAAAACAGCATATTGTGTTGAGGTTCTTGATGAAAGACCATCGTGTGGCTGTGTAGGAATGCTGAGGTAAAATCAGAGCCAGACAGACAAATTCACCCAAAGTATGTGTGTGATTTGATTTTACGTGCCACAGAGTCTAACCACAAAGGTTACAAGAGAGACCCACGTAGGCACGAAGTGCACTGAAACAAGGTGTTCAGTCAAAAGAATTGCTGCTTTCCAGAGACACGTGTATGGAGGAGAAACTGTGAAAATAGTGCTGTCACATTCCCCGTGTTCTGTGTTTTAAAAAGCACATGGACACATGCTTGCTATAAAATAATTTGATATGCATTCCTTATTGCTAGAACATCAGATTGATACAAATCATATGAATCAGATTCCAGTGGAGACTGCACATACAGACACACACGCACACTTCAGAGACTCTCTCTGCCCCATTCCTGGTTCCCCAGAACATCTGAGGCGGAAGGGCTTTTCCAGGGCTCTTTGCTGGCTCTTCATGGCAAGATCTCTGCGTTGGATCCCCACGTTCATGTGGAGCTGCTTATCTCAACTACATACGGATTATTCTTCCACTGGAGTGTAACAATTTGCATGACAGTACTGAATAGCAATCAGAATACGGGCATGATTTACTGCAGTTTTTCCCTTTTTATGGCTTAGTTACCTATTTTAAAACAGTTACATAGAGTTAAAAATAAATACAAATCTGTATTAATAGACTCTGAAATGAATATGCTGCTTTGTGGGGTTCACAATTAGCGCATCATACAACTTAATTCCGTAGATGTTTCCTTTGTATCAGTTAGCATGCACGATGGATTAAATAGAGTTTGCTAGAATTTACTAGATTATTGTGGTACATTTTAGTATTGAGATTAGCAGGAAATGAGCAAAAGACTATTTCCCAGGGCCTTAGATATGTTATAATTCAAAAGATAAAGGGTAAGTTGTCCAGGGCAAAAACCTGGGAGGAGTACAGAGAAATTCAAGACAGAATCGTGAATACTTTCCTGTGAAAGCTGAGGTGTTCCTGATATTTCAGAACTGCCTCTGCAAATCAGGACTGCCTGGAAGCCTCACTTAACGCTGGGCGGAGAGACCTCCCAAAGGAGAAGGTTTGGATGTTCTGGGTGTTTCAGAGTGGAGCTAAGCTCTCTTTTACCCCGTTCATGGGGGTCAGAAATATTCTGAGCCAAGCACACTTACTGCCCCATCCACTAGCAGACACCCTGAGGCCAGCTTTTTCTGAGGAGTTTTAATTTTCTCAGCCAAGCTCCAACAGAGCCCACAGTCAATAATGTGGGCAGACCCGGCGGGGCTTTCCCAGCCTGGAGCCTGCTCTTAACCTTGCTGGGTATGTAGGGAGGTTATGTGTAGACATAATTTGCAATTCCACATTAAAGAATTTTGGGGGTCTGTGCATGCTTTTCTTAAAAGCCTAGGAAATGACTGGCTAGAAAGTGCATCAAAAGAACATTGTGGTAGCAAGAAGAGAAATACCGAAACTAAGATTCGCTGTGCAACCTCAATTCAGTCTTCTTCTGTGTCTCTGTTATTACACAACCCTTTATTAATTATTTTTCCCACAGGAAAATGTGAAGGATGGATAGAGTTCTGAGGAAGACTAAGAATTGTGTAGTGAAAGAGGCTTTGTCTTGTGATCTGTACTTATGATGGAGGGGTTTATAGAGAAAGGAAAAATGGTCTTTTGTTTCAGGCAGTTGAATACGGAATTGTAAAATGTGGAATTGCAGCAGCTGAGCGTTGTGGGACTAGATTCTGTCCTTGCCTCCAGCACAGAATTCCTGTGTAATATCTGTCAAGGCATTTACCCACAGATTTTTCACAAATGTGTCCTTGCTTTTAAGGAAAGCTTTTTTGAGACCATAGGATCTGCTCTGCAAAGCGCTGAGCCATGAACGGAAATTGAAAGTAATGATACATTGGCTTTCCTTTTCGTGAAAATTCAACTGTAAGGATTGGGTTTGGCACCTAAATTCAACGAAGAGTGTGTCCTATAATTTCTGCTCCCCCATCTGGAGATAAATGATTCTTTCATTTTCTGAAGTTTTTGAGAAAAATTGTTTGTTGGTGGTGAGGCACAGATGGCATTATAATATAACTAAATGCCCATGAGAAAATCAATAAATCTCTTCAGGGCAGGGTTTGAACACTTGCACGGAGCCTCGAGCTATGCGCTGCATGCTGAATGTCCAAGGACATTTTCCATAGCTGCCTGGCTGCTGTTTAGGGCTATTCTGTCCCTCGGGTGAGACTGCAGACCCATGGAAACACAGTATATAACAATATTATTAAAGTTATTTCCTAACACACTGTCATGATGGCATTTAGTGGCATTTTCTAACTCTGCATGCTTGACTTTAACATCTCTGATGCAACTTCTTCTGTACCAGATTGCTGGCGTTGATAGTCACACAGCCTTAAACGAACAAAACAGATCCTGAGGCAACTGGATACTACAACTCTTTTGCATATACGATGTCTTTTCAGAAGTAGCCCCAAAGGAGTAATTTATTTTGATTGAACAACCATTTGTTGTTTAGAGATATTCTGAGAACCTGATCTAATCATCAGTGACATCAGCGTGAGTGTCACATTTGTTCACAGAAGGTGATGGAGCTGACTGCTATGATGTGGCCCGCAGGTCACAGTTTAATTTGTCTGAATGTATATAGCCATTATCTCAGACAAAGAAACATGCAGTCATAAGGTGGTGACTTTTGTGTGCTGCCAATTTGGGCATAAATTCAAACAAATACTCTGAATTTTCTGTATTTTTCCATTGGTCAGTAATTTTGTAGCCGCCTGCAGCATCTGTTTAGATGAGCATTTAATTATGAGAGATAATTGAATGAAAGTGACTGACAGGAGCAATTTGGGCTAAATGCAGAATTCTGAAGGTGAAAATACTCTGCCCTTGCTCTTTTGATCCAAATTGTGGCTTTGTCAAGCAGAAGGTGATTCAAGAAAATAAGAACACCTGATTTAACTGAATTATGAGATAAAATGAAACAGCAGGTGAGGAAACCCCCATCATTATGAAAACAATGCCATCCCTTGTATTTACACTACAGCTGTCTAAACCTCCAAATGAAGGTATTAACTGAGATCAAAGATATTCATACAAATGGAAAGGGAAGGCCAAAACTCAAAGTAATAAACCAGCTAACTATACACACTGACAGCACAGTGATTTTCATTTAAATCAGCAATAGCACGGGTATCTTATTTCTGGGGGCTGTGGCACCTTTCATTCAAAGGGATTTTCTGAAATACCCAGAAAGGAATCATTTCAAGCGGTTGAACCGCAGGAAGGGTGACACCAGGTTAAACCCCAGCCTGCAGCAGGGTGTCAGGTTGCCCTGGCGTCGCCTCCTTTGAAACCTGTCCTCTTCTGTAAGGAACAGAAAGGATGAACCGCACTGAAGGCTTTGGGCCGGGACTTAGCCGATGCAGGTTCCCAGGCATTACTGCTGTGACCTTTGGCAGCTCTCCTAAATAACTCTCAGCGCCCAGCATTTAATCTTTCAGTGCCTGTGTTTCCTTCTCATGTTTTGGAGGTAATGGACAGCCTGTTCTCTTCACACCGAGGAAAAACGGGATATAGAATTAACATGAAACCTCGGCCCATTCAGTGCTAAGAAGAGCTCAAACCGCAGACTCTGGTTTGCATAAGGCGGTCATTTCGAAGAGGAAAGTCAAAATAACGGTAGACACCAGTGAAAAGAAAAAAAAAAGGACAGGAAAGACAGACAAAATATTGCATACCAGCCTGACAGTCAATGATTATTTTAGTCAGTTCTCTGGTTCGTATGCAGTTAGGTCTGCAGACAGCACTGCGACTTTTGGGAGGAGAACTGAGCCAACTGAGCAAGAACTGGTGGCCAACTGAGCAAGGCACTGATTCAAAAGTGGATGATATGGTGAGCTTAATGGTATCTTAATATACGTGGCTCAGAAGATAAGGAACAGACTTGACTGGTGCTTGACAAATTAGTTTGTTAATGCAAAGTATTTCTTATGTGATAGATAGCCTTGCATTAATTTGATAATAGAGACTATTTTCCATTTTTTAATTATTAAAAGCAATACAGATGACAATGAGCAGTGCTGGACTGCACAACATGACTATTCTTACATTTGAATGTGTTTCAATAAAAGAAACATCTATGTGATTAAACTAGAGCAAATCTAAAAAATTAAGGTCTGGCTTCATAGCTAACATATCCAATGTGACGTTCGCCTAGGAATATCTAACACTAAAAGAGATGTGGCCCTCAGCACGGAGCCCATGTGCCGGAGCGAGCCCTCGGGGCACCTTATGCACTGCCTGAGGAGAACCGAGGATCTCAAAATGAGGTCACAAGTTAGCGGTATTTCGAAGATCCATGTCCTTCGGTACTTTGGTACCTGATTGGGGGCTGTAAAGTGACACGTGCTGGGCTGGAATTTATTGTCTGTACTCCGTGTAACTTCTGCCATCAGGTGCCTACATGGTTTCTTCAAAACTTGTGGATCGGCCATTCCTTTCTTTAAAAACGCAATTGGAGAAGACAAACAAAGGGCATGGCGTAATTGTCCTCCTCGACTTGAGGGCGTTCAATCCCGGATCTCCCATGTCCTCGTTATCCTGGGGTGGGTCTGTCCTCCACATCTCTTTGTCACGCAGCACCACTCTGCCAATAAAGGATTCGTGATTCATTGTAGTAATAGATGGCAGCAAGAGTGAGCACAGTTCTGTAGTTTAATGACAAGATATTCCTCTGAAAGACAGGATACCTGCTAAAAAGATTGCTTGTGGATTTCAGTCAGGGATTATTTACTTACAATCAAAATTTATTATCTTATGGTTACTGTGGGAAAATAAGCAAGAGGATGGGAACTATCGGAATAAGGACAGGTCACTGGTTTGATGACTTGGTTAGCCTCAATGATGGGAACGGACTAATTTATCATCCAAGAGGATTAAAAAGAGACAAAATAATGCAAAAGAAAACTTAGGAAGTAAACTTAGGAATAAAAAATAAATCATCATCTGGTTACAAAGATGTTAGAAGTCCGTTTTCTTTGGCATTTACTTAATGTGAACCCATTATTATGTGGAGGGAGTAGGCGTAGGTTAAAGGCTAGCAAGCTCTATTCCCATGTAAACTTAAAAGGAGATAATAGGGATGGCATATTAGGATTTTTTTTCCTAGCACAGAAACCTCCTTATTTTTATGACAATGACAATGGTGCTACATTATTGGAGAAATTATTATTTTTAAGTAAAGCAGTGGGCTTCCAGTGCCTGGCAGTCAGCTAATACCAGGCTGCCAGGGCACCCTGCCAAAGCATCAGCACACTTTGAGCCTGGGCTAAGCCCAAATCAAAGACATGCTTCAACAGCAGCTCTTTTGACACTGTCTTCCTGCCAGTCTTGCAGTAGGTAGCTGATAAGGTCTTGCTTTGTAGCTAAAGTCAGCCGTTGGCTTTGGTTTCAGCCCACTGGATCCATTATCAGGGCACTACATTAGAGAAACTGATAAGAAGTCCTCACAACCTAGCGTCCATCAAGGAAATGAGTATGACCCCAGCAGTCTGAGAACTTGGGCACAACAAAGATGAGTACGTCCTCCTATGTCTGAATTTGAATTCTAGGCTCTGGCTCTGAAAGGCTACATTTGCATCTGAGCTTGTGCAATTTACAGTACAAAGGTTCGTAGAGAAGATGTTGAAACCAGAAATTGCAGGAAAAACACATTGTAGGAGTACGTAGCAGAGGACTGATGTTGCTGAAATGATAAAGTGATATCAGGATATTACACTGCTGCTGAGGACATGGAATGAGATTTCTAGATAGCGAGGTAAAGCAACCATGTACTTCCAACAGCCACCCACAGTGCTACGAGGTACACGTGGAAAGTGACCTACTTATGGAGCAATGTCTTGGAAGAGTTTTGGTTTTAATTACGGATACGAAAGAACAAGCCTGTAAAAACTGCTGAAAGATTTGCACACGCAAACTACTCCAGCAGAAATAGAATGGAAAATAGAATAAAAATAGAATTCTTTTAGAGAGAACCATGGAAATCTCAGAAAGATTAAAAGTATCAGATGGCAGAGATCATAAGCAAATATTGCAGGCAGCCGTGAAGAAAAGGGATTTCTGAATCAGAAACTGGGAAAATGCATTCAAATTCTGCAGAGAGCTGGAGAGAGTTTCAGTCAGTTTACCCTCATGATGTCAAAGATTAATATATTTTTTTGTATCTTTTAGACCTCACGAAAACTACCCATTTTGGTAGCTCAGATGCTATATGGACTCCACCATTACAACTCCATCTCCTTTGACCCTTGTCATTAATTCCAAGTTCAGCCTCTTGCACTGCCTTTGCTGTATTCTGATGCTGGAGCAGAGGAACACGTTGCTCCCTTTCACCTAATGTGTCACGTTGGTTTAGGTGGAGCCCAACTTGATCTGCAAGGAGGGGGTAAGGTGGAACTCCATTTTGCTAAGTCACAATGTCTTGGTTGGGAATGTTTCAAAGACCGACGTCTGCACTGGGGCAGAAAGTTCTGCTTGGCCTTAATCTCTAATCCGGAGGATTGCTCTTGGCTTAGGCCTTGGTTTTGCTCTCATGTCAGTAATCTTGAAGTCACTGTGGACTTGGACCGTTTTTTCCTCTCCAGAATCCTCCCTTTGTATGAATTTCCTCTGTCACAAACTTCAGAAAGTTGATTAAATATAATGATCCTTCTGTATCTGTTTACGTATAGTAACCCTACACTGTGTTTGTCCCATTCTTATTT
Source organism: Cariama cristata (assembly GCF_000690535.1). Lineage (NCBI taxonomy): Eukaryota > Metazoa > Chordata > Aves > Cariamiformes > Cariamidae > Cariama > Cariama cristata. The sequence goes on from NW_009600795.1 coordinate 27,071, forward strand.
CTTTTTATTGTCCTCAAATCCTTGGTCTGTAAATGTGAATGGATTAAGAACGCTGAAAGGAGATGGGTTTATGCCTTCAGAAAGTAGCTTTTTATCTACTGTGAAAGCACACAATTGCCTTCCTCACCAGAATGTATGAAAGAAGATAATGAATTTTCAGAATATTTATATATTCCTATAGCATAGGATCTTCAGATCATGTGTGATGTCTTTTGGGAGACTATGGGGTTGTCCTTAATCAATATCTCTAATTTGCAAAATCTTTTTTTCTGTAACTTAGAGGATAAGGGCAAACTCCTGGGACCGTGATCAGCCTCAGATGCCAAAGTGTGCCCTTAACTCCTGCTGCAGGTATTTGCCTGCATCGTACCTATGATTGCTTTTCTCTTCCCGGCCTCCCACATGGGAGGGTGCTCTGTCTTCTTCCAGTTCTTCAACCTACAGCAGGAA
>NW_009600795.1:27551-61762 GCF_000690535.1 Cariama cristata
CGAGATGTGCTGCCACCCAGTTTAGTTCAGAAATACCCAACTGGCAGCAAAAGCATCGGAGACACTGCCCATGTACCCACGCCACCACAGTCACTGAAACCTGGTGGCAGCTCCTCTTTCGGGGGTGGTGGGTGCAGGAAAGTCTTTTTTCTCAGGCAGAATGACTTTGAGTGAGTCACTGGAGTTAGTTTTCTTTCATAGGCAATGGTCTTCCAACAAAATACAGTTTTTTCTGCAGCTCTCTCTCTAAAATGTCAAGGATTTAATGTTCTTTAAAACTTTTCACTGCATTATTCATTTTACTAAAGCAGTATGGAAATAATATCATTTCAGAAGAGAAATCAAAATTCCAGAAACTAGTCATACAAATTTCTTGATACAAACATTTCATAATTGTATCAGAAGCATTATCAAAAATTTCTTCAGTGAGCAGCATTAATTCATGAATTTCTTAAATGACCAGCATAGTCATGATGCCAAAATCAGTGGAAGAATGTTTTCAGTCGTTTTGATGATAAACAAAACCAGTATGTCTATGTTTTCCCTAGTGTGACTGATTATGTTAGTGACCGAAACAACAGTTAATACCCATGATGAAATTCTATGAAATGATCTTATGGGAACTACATTTTCAGCTGTAACATAGTTCTTACAAAACCACTTTTTATCACATTGTGACTTTGGAGTATTAGTCCTTAGGAAATCTATCGATTCTATGGAATCAGTTCCTGGGGTGCCTTTCTAGCAGACAATAGCATTAACTCACTGTCACTAAAAGTTCTTTCCAATTTAGGAATGATGTTATCTAGAAATGTTGTATTTATCTTAAACTCTTTTTAGCAAGACACTTAAAGATCTGACATGAGCGAGATATTTTTAAAAATCTGCCTTCTTTTCTCTATGTGGCATTAAATGCTTAAAGACGGTCACTCATCTATGATCTTTGCCTACTCGAGGTGTCAGGGTCCCAATTCAGTAGACATTTGAGACCAGGAGGAGTGACCAAGGCTGGATACTTTGCATCTAGGACCTTCATCGGGCAGTAACGGAGATCTGGATTGTGTTCTTATCGCCAAGGACAACTTACAGCTTTCATCCACGAAAAGACAGGAACCACGCCAAGTTAGACCACAGGCTCACCCAGCGCAATAGCCTACCTCCAACGGCAGCAGATCCCAAGGAGATTAGAAAGAAGCTAAGAATGCAGTAATAATTCCCTAGGATATTTTCCCAACCCCCAACAATTTGGGGCTCAGGGACCTCCCTTGCCAAAGATAGGGTTTTTTTTTTCATTTGTCTCAATCGAGATGTGTTCCATTTGTTCACTTTCCCTGGGGCAGTTGGAGACTTTTGTCAGCAACATCTGGTGGCACCAAGTCCGACAGCTTGACGCGGCTATCAGTGGTGTGAAGAATGACCGCCTTGTTTGCTCTGGGCCTCCTCCCTCATTCAAAGCCCCACAGTTCTGTACTAGAAAAAGCAGTAAGCAGTCATTCCCTATTCACCTTCTCCAGGCCGCTTACGGTCTTGTAGCTCACTTCCACATCAACCCTTCATCATGTCCAGTCTGAAAGTTTTTGTCTGCTTAGTTGTTTCCCATAGGAAAGTTGTTCAACAGCTTTGAAGATCCTTGTTATTCTTCTCTGACCCTTTTTCGTTTCAGTCTGGTCTGAGCAGAGCTAATTGTCTTTGATTGCTGACCTTCATCAGGAACACAAAAATTAGCTGTTATTATTTGCTGCACATCTAAATATCTAAGAAGAAAGGAGTTCTACTCCCTTTTCCTGCTTTTTCGCAAAGGCATTCAGCTGCTGTTGTTGTTGTAAAAAATAATTAGTTGCTTTCTAACCAGTATAAAGAAATTTCCAGTTGGTATTTACAACTGCTTCTCAGTCATCTGTTCCAGAGGAAGTGAGCTGTTGCCAGTAATAAAACATAGCAATGTACTTTTACTGTATCTTAAGTTATATATTTTACTTTATTGCAATGAAATTTAGTCATCAGGGTGAAAATAAAAAATTAATACAGTAAAGCAATACACAAGAAAGGAAAAATTATTAAATCTCTTTTTTTTTTCCCTGTAGTTCAGCAGAAATGAAATTAAATTTTCCAATGCCCTTCTTGAAAAGCTGTAACCCATAATTTTAAGGATTCTGCATTGGGATACCATGCAAAAGAAGGCCACAAACACCCCCCCTACAGCTTTTTTTTTTTTTAAATTCTTAAAATTACTAACTCCCCTCCCCTACCTTAGGAATGTATAGAATATCTGCATCAGAAGCACCAGGGTGGTGCATCCACTGTGCAGCCGGGGCTGAGGGCCAGGGAGCCCAGCAGTGGCGGGGCTGGGACACGGCCTCGGGCGTCGGGGTGTTCCTCCACGCTGCTGTCGAGAGGGCCAAGGACCCAGCTCACAGCCCTGGATCCCACTCTGGGGACCAGACGGTGAAAGCTGGTGGTGGTGAACTTAGCAACTGCAAAATTTTAACGTAGTTCAGTGCCCAAGTTCCTTTTTGGATCGAGCTCTCTCTTAGGGTGTAGAGCGCAGGGTAACGGTTACCACATTCATCGACAGAAGCTTTGATGTGTCTCATGCAGCTTGCTTAGCCAAGGATGGGGAGGGGGAGGTTGGCTGGCCTTAAAGCCTTTTGAACTATTTCCATGTTTAACTCTGTTTTCTGTAAATGTTCCAGATATGAAGCATCACAAAAAAAAAATACAAAGAACTGCATTATCTTAAGAGAAAGAAAAAAAATTAACAATTTATTATTTCAACAACTGATAAATGTTGGAAATCAAACAGACTCAGTTTTGAAAAATGTTAATGTTCTTTCCCTCTGATATTGCCTTTAAATGCCGATACAACGAAAAGGTGTTATTCCAGCCACTGGTAGTGATTATTAGATAAAGGTTGCAATTGTGTGCTTACTTTCCCCCCCCCCGGCCTCCTCGAAAGGGGTCTGATTGTTAAAACATTCTCTGAAGAAGCTGTTTCAAGCTTTTCTGCTATGCTAGACTTCATCCTTGGTGATTAGCAGCCTCTTTGCTTTGAAGATTTAGTGCAAGCAAACTATACTTCTGTGACCTTTCATTTATGTTCTGAACTCTCTGAAAATTCTTGCTTGGCACAAAAGCAGCAACGCACATGCCAGCCTGACAAAAGGAGAAGAGCTTTCTCAAATGGAAAGGTATAAATCAGGAAGCAATTCCTCATCCTGGCCTATTTAGATATTCACTTTTTCTTTCTCTAGCCCAGAGAATGTAATTTATTTTTCTAAATTGCCGTTCAGAGATTGCCCTCGCAGATGAGGCTTTGGCTTGACACAACAGAAATCTGTTTTCAGTTTGTGGCTCTGATTTAGACTTGCTGTACAGCCTGTCAAGTGACCGGCAACAAGACTAATCAGCCCTAACAGGCATCAAAAGATAGACTTTTAAATCTGAGTGAGTCACTGACAGACTGCTGATCTGAACTGGGCTCTCTCTATAGGTACGGATTCATTTTCTCCTAGCATAGACAGTTAGCGTAGGCCAGATGAATTGCCTTGTGACGACGCTTATTTAGCTCCATTAGCCATGGAGGGACTCCAAGGTAACATGCTCCTACTTAGCACTGGACTTTTGAAAATAAGTCTTTTGGTGAAAAGACTCCTACTTAAAATCTCTCCATTTTCCATCTGTAAAACTTAATTATGATAGTACATTTCTATTCTTTGTTTGCCTCTTCTTTTCAAACAGGAGATTTCTGGGGAAAAAATCAAAGTTTTATCATGTGAATTTGTGGTGCCTACCATGGATGGAGGCTGGAGGGGAGTCACAGGGTCAGGCAGGGCTCTTGCTTCTCAAAAAATACAAATAATAAGCCATGGCCACAGACTTTAATGGAAATAACATTCTGAAATATGATGCACCTCAAAGACACTTGCAGGATTGTTAAAGGGTCCCAGGAAAGATCGCAAGACTCCAGAAAACATCCCTGACGGCTGAGAAGAGCTCTGCATACTGAACCTCTGGAAACCTTAAAAGTTCATCAGTAAAATCATCGTCTTGATTTACACCAATTACATTACTGGAGAGCAGCTGGTGAAATTAGATTCTTAATTTCCAGTATGCAATTGCTGAAAAGGTGGGAATGAATTACCTGGCTGGAAGGAGCTTACCTCTTGCCACAGGTGGTCCATGTCTAGCTTCCTGAAAATGCACTACCACCGCTGATGGGTAAGCGAAGTTACTCTGTAGTTCTCTTCCTTTTGGCAGAGCTGTGTTCATGGCAAAATATGTACAAATAATTATTTTGCTTTTCTAAGGCTCATATGCCAAAAGATGACACATATATTGAATCCCTTTCTGGAGGTTTTTGTACAGTTATTTGTTAATGATTCTTCCCACTAAACTGCGTAAGTCTTGTTTCCACTCTCCAGCACTGGAATGAATACAAATAACTATTTTGCTTTTCTAAGGTCTTGCTCATATGCCGAAAGATGACACATATATTGAATCCCTTTCTGGAGGTTTTTGTACAGTTATTTGTTAATGATTCTTCCCACTAAACTGTGTAAGTCTTGTTTCCACTCTCCAGCACTGGAATGAATTTCATTTTTCACAAGTTCTTGACAAAATAGTTTTATTTTCTTTCCTCTCTGGTGGTTTCTAAACAGTTCACAACTGTCTGGTGATATGCCTGTTGCTATCTAGATTTTTCCCTTACAGAGAACCAGGAGAACACTACAGTTAATGAGTTTTCTCTGACATTATTCATAAACGGATAAATCAGTTAAATGAATTCCATCTGACTTTCTGTCATCTAACGGCAACAACTGGCATAAGGCTAACTCAAAGTATTTCTAAACAATGAAGAAAGTGAAGCTACTGGAGTTCACACACGTCTCCTCTTTGCCTCCATTATAGAACTGGGTTTATCCAGTCCGGACCAGTCCTGGTAGAACTAGTGCATGAGAACAAGCTGGGTGGTTGCTTGGTGTGGTTTGATCAGTAATATGCCTTCCTCTCAACTAGCAGATGTGGTCCTTTCTCTCCTAAAACTTCACTCTCACAAAGCAAAATGCTGAGGAATGATAATTCTGGTCCAGAAGGAAATGCTTGCTCCTGATGTTGCAACTGATGCAGAAACAGTCATTTCGGCAAAAGAAGAGCTCTGGGAAAAAGCATTTCACCTGGTAAGGTGAAAAAATATTTTTTAAAAGGCAAAAAACACCCCCAAAAACCCAAGAGATGGAACTAGGAGAAAGAGAGGATTGGGAAAAAATCAACACTAATGTTCGGGAACGGAGTGACATAGAAAGGAAATGAGCTAAGGCAATGAGCTGAAGGGAGAGCAGGACATGAACATTACTGTACCAATATCTGGAAGACTTCTCAGAGGGAAGACATGAAAAATAAAAATACAAATGAATAAAGGAGATTAAGCCATGTGTTCTGAGGTAATTAGAGATCATAGTTTCATGCAACATGATGAAAGTTTTTAGTTATAACAACACACTCTGCCATCACTTAAATAAGTCTGAGTTGATTTGATTGCCATCAGTGCTTGCCATGTAACAGTTTTCAAATTTAAAAAAGTCAGAAAAGTCAGATGACTCCCCTGGAATTCATGGGATATGCAAACTGAGAGCAGAATTTAGCAAAATTCATTGAGTCAGTGCCAGTAACAATCATTTCTGTGCTATGTTATTTGGGGATTAGTCTCACAGAGACATGAGGTTTGTTCAGAGTAGGTATTCAAACCTTTCTTTGTGGTGTTACTTGCATCATCCTAAGAGGTATATTTTCTTGAAAAAACTCATAAAAATATAAAAAAATAAGCCCAAGTCGGACAAATTTTATTAATGGTGTTAGTAAGGCAATATAATATACACTTAGTAAATACATATTTATAAATCAGTTATCACTCAGCTAGTTATATACACTTCTATTTTAAACTACTTTTTTCTTCACCTTTTTTAAACACACTCCTCATACAAGATTTTCACGTGTGCTTTTCCCATGTTTTTCTTTTGGGATCAACAGCGCCCGAGGGTTCCTATGCTCAGTTTGTTCTTCCTGGCCGGCGGTTCCTGCGGGCCCTACAGACCGTCTCTGAAGTGGGAACAAAGGTGACACTTGAGCGTATCCTTTCTCACTGAAACAAAACAGTGGGAAAGCAAATTCTGGACTCTGGGACTGGGGTGAGAGGTTGGAGTGTAGGAAGAGCGTAAACTTCTCTTTATACTTTTTGATACACAGAACAGAGATAAATAGAGAGCAGCTATTGTCCAACAGAGGCACTCCGAGCTAAGCCTTTATCAATCCAATCATCATTGCAATAATGAAGTGGGATAAAGAATTTGCCCTGCAAAAAGTGACATAAGTCCTACCCTTTTCCCAGCTCCCTAATAATTTCCTTCCTTGATTTTCTTTTATCGCACCGTCCCTATTATTAGAAGCCAAAAGTTCAGAGGATTTGGCAGACTGCTGCTATCATGTGGCAGCCCCCTTTGGTGCGCAGGAGATAGCTTGTGGGTTTACATTGTGTATCTCCTTTCCACATGCTTGAATCAGAGGACTCTTTTTATCCTGTACAATGCTGAAACGTTGCCACAAAACTGCAGCTGGAGCTGTAAAGAACACCATAGGCTTGAAGGCCAGGCCTCAGAGCAACTTTATTGGACAACAACGCAAAATTTTAAAGAGAAAAGAAGAAAAAAAGACAACGAGCACAGCAGGCTATTTTCTTCCATTTAGCAAAAGTGGAGTTTCCAAGTGGGGCTGCAGATTTCGCATCCTAGCAGGTTGTCATAGTTGGCCAACTGCAAGCACCTTTAATATCTCCAATGTGACAACAAAGTTTTATTCAGGATATGTCAGATTCTGTTATTGTAAGAGAAGATGAAATCAGCTGCTCTCCAGACCCTGCATGGAGGGATGACTTGAATATTTGCAGCAAAAGCGACAAATCACATCCATTAACTCTAAAATCCTCAAGTGAGGGATCTTCCATCTTACACAATATTTGTTTTAAAAAAAGAAAGCAATAAAGGAAAGCATTAGAAAAATGGTAAAAACAATCCTTATATTTAGTAATAGAAGTACTTAAAAAGTTCAGGGCAGCGAGACTATTTAAATCCTTTTCTGAAAGATAAGGAATGCATTTGTACTTCAAATGAGCTTGGTTGACACATCCAGCTGTGGGCATGGAGAGATTCTCATTTATTCTGTGATCATCTGGAGAACAAGATATTTTATATCAGAAGTAATTTCATTTATGACTGGAATCCTCTATTTGCCTCTCAATAGCTATTAGGAATTTAATTTTTCTCAAGATTAAAAATAAATCTGTTTGCAGCCTTCTTATACTGGAAGAGGATTTTTGGAAAAGTGATTTTAGCTACTGAAAGAGTTGCTAGTCCTTACTGGGTGCATCTCTTCACTCTCATTCTCATTGTACCCGAGTAACTTCAGTTTCCTATCGGCATGTAATCTACGGATGAGTAGGCTGTAACCCAGTCCGACAACTGCATTCAGCCTTTCCCCTCAGCTTCACCCTTTCTGGACAAAAGAGCCACTTAAAGAGAGACTGCAAACTTGGATACAGGATGAAAGTGTACAAAGGCAGACGGTAACAAGAAAAGTCTAAATTAAAATACAATGCTGTAATAAAAATTATAATACAATGTTAAAAATTTCTTCTGAGCTCTCCCAGGGATTGAATCAGCCTGACTCAGCAAAATCTTAAGTGTCCTGTGCATTTGAACCTGGCAAATATTCCTGCAATGGAGCTTAGTATGTCAGATCTATTTTTGAGATGTTCCTGTCATAGGACTCAATCGTTCCCTAAAGAAAAGACCTGGGTAGGTAAATACTGAACAGGCTTAATTCTTCCTGATTTTTTTCTGAATCTTGTTGATGCTGGGGATACACAGAACTCCCTGCTGTACAAACTTTTACAAAGTACTCACTTCCAACAGAATGGTACAATTTATATTTTCAGCTGCTGACAGGGGCCAGTTGAGATATTCTGCCCGTTATGCTGGAGAAAGGAACCCACCGCAGAAACCTCCTGAAATTAGAGCGCACGAAGTGAAGGTCTCTGTCCTGATGCGCCATGCCGGGGTTCACAGCCTTTCCCTGATCCACCAGGTAGCGGGGCTGGGCAGGATTTAATTCCTGAGTAACAGCCAAAAGCCAGTGTCTAACTCCGGGCTTTAAGGCAGGTTTCTCAGACCCCCTGGGACAGGCGGACCGCAAACCTCGTGCCCCCGACGCGTGGCTGGGAGGGAGCCGTGAGGGTGGCCTGGCCCCTCAGACGGCGGGCGAACAGCTCCGAGAGAGGCGAAAGGGAGACGCAGGGCCTGCGGGTCAGGCCGGGAGTGTGCAATCCGGACATGGCGGCTGCAAATCCGATCCTGCAGCCCTGTCTTAGGGGGAGCGTGAAAACTAAGCGTCGGGAAGGAATAAACACCCTTTCGATCGACACGCCATAGCTGGAGCGGAGGCACATGTCCTGTGTGCAGGGCAGGGTCGTTAGCCTTAACGAGGGAATACTGACCACTGCCCAGCTGCGTGGCTTTGACCTGACCGGACAGCGGAGTCAAGGATCTGGTCGCCTTCCTCTGGGGAGGATCTACAGGGGGATCTACCATTGCCATAGGCAGCTTTGCTCTAGGAAAGAAAGAGATACGATATCAGTGGCCTTCTAAAAAATGACTTTTTTCTTTGCCATAGACTAGCTTTCGCTAAGATATAGGAATTCTTAAAAATGTTTTTAAAGTTGACTGTGCAACCAGTTATTGCTCATTGGGTGAAAAGATCAAGCAAACCATGAAGTTAGTGGGATAAACAGGACTGTTCCATGTATAGTTCCATGTATAGGGAATAGTTGCAGGATCAGGTCTTGCACTGTTGCTGTGAGAAGACACTAAAGAGTGGAATGGGAGGTTGCTAGAAATGCTGAATTTCAGAGCAGCCAAGGTGCAATGACAGAGGTGAAGGATGTAAATTCACCCCTTGATCCACCAGGTATTCCAAAGGCTGTTAGTTTCATGCTAGGAAAATACTAAATACTGAGGCTTTAGCCTAACAGCAGGAGTTTGCATTCTTTTAAATTACATTAGATGGAGTTGAGAACAGATTCTGGGGCACTGAATTTGCAAAGACAGAAACTACCAAGGGGAAGATTTAAAAAGCAGCCATCCTCAGAGCACCAATAACTGCCTGTAGTACAGGCGAAAGGCAGCCGAGGTGTCTCAGCATCATAGATGTAGGGGCAATTTTAATGTTAGAGTTTGAACTGAGGTAATTGCATCTTCAGAAGACAAAGGTTGGAGGCCCATTAAAAGTGAAAGCTATCATAGAATCATAGAATCAGTATGGTTGGAAGAGACCTCAAAGATCATCAAGTCCAACCGTATACGTGACGCCACCATGCCCGCTAAACCCACTAAACCATGTCTCAAAGCGCCACATCTAAATGTTTTTTGAACACCTCCAGGGATGGTGACTCCACCACCTCCCTGGGGAGCCCGTTCCAATGCTTAACAACTCTAACAGTGAAGAAGTTCTTTCTAATGTCGAGCCTGAACCTCCCCTGGCACAACTTGAGACCATTTCCTCTTGTCCTATCGCTAGTTACCGGGGAGAAGAGGCCGACCCCCGCCTCGCTACACCCTCCTTTCAGGTCTCCCCTCAGCCTCCTCTTCTCCAGACCAAACCCCCCCAGGTCCCTCAGCCGCTCCCCATCAGACTTGTGCTCCAGACCCTTCCCCACCTTCGTTGCCCTTCTCTGGACTCGCTCCAGCACCTCAAGGGCTTTCTTGTGGTGAGGGGCCCAGAACTGGACACAGCACTCGAGGTGTGGCCTCACCAGTGCCCAGTACAGGGGGACGATCACTGCCCTGGTCCTGCTGGCCACACCATTCCTGATACAGGCCAGGATGCCACTGGCCTTCTTGGCCACCTGGGCACACTGCCGGCTCACGTTCAGCCGGCTCACGTTCAGCCGGCTGTCCACCAAAAATCAGTGTAGGACTTGACATGTTCACGCATTGCTCCACATATAGATATTTTTCAAGACACAAAATAGAAATTTTGAAAAGAGAAATGAAACCAATGATGTTTTCCAAATTAATTAAATGAAACTTGAAAATCTTTAGCTTTCAAGAGTGAAAGAAAAGAACTGTTAGAAAAACTAAGTAAAAAATGCCAAGATCAGGGTTCTTTCTAAATCAGCAAGCCCCAAATACTGTTGCTCAAGAGTCTCTATTCTTTGCTTGTCAGAAGTTACTTCCTGAGCGTGTTTTGCACCTCAGTGTGTCTGCATAAACAACTTTGTCCTTAGAAGAGAAGCCATGAGTCTACTAGTGGAATGAGTCATTTTACTGGATTTATCACATGAAACATAGCCCTTTAGAATCAAAAGACCTAAGTTTTATAGACTGACTTTACAGTAACTGTTAAGAAACATAATACAGGTCACTGTAGAAATACTAATGAAAAGAATAACGCAGTGACTTTTGGATTTTCACTAAGTTGTATTTGTTTGTTATTTAAATTCACTGGCAGAATGAGATTCCAAGAAAAAACACTTTGTTTTCAGAAGAAAATTTCTTCTATCAATGCACAACAGTAAAGAGATCCATGGAGTGAGAATTTCTAGATATAACAGTAAATCCACTCAGATTTCAATAAATAAATTAAATATCAGAGCTCATGCAAAGACTCATGCAAAGCTTGTCTTGTAAAAATTTTCAATAAAACTGAAGAATTTCTCTTAGAAAAATTTTAGTTCACCTTGATAAAAAGTTAAACATAGAGATCTGCATTATGAAAGTCAAGAAAAAGACAACAAAGTGATAGAATCGGTTGCTCCATGAAGTGTGCTTTAACAGATAGACAGGCGATGTCAGTGCCTATCTGAGTATCTATCAAAACCCTTCAAAGACCCCAGAATAAAGAGCCAGCCTAAACAATTTCCGGAAATTGAAATTCCCTTGTATAATGATCTGACTTGCCATCAGACTCTACAGAAGCTCAGCCAAAAAAAAAAAAAAAAAGATTCTGATGTTTATATTGCGTGGTATCTCTTTGACTTCACTATGAATTCCTTCTCGATTTTACTTTCAGAGCAAGCTCAGCTATGCTCAGGCAGTAATGTGAAACACATTGAGGGCAAAACCTGCATGAATTTAACAAGCATGGGAGCTATCTGGGCAGCTTGGAGCCCTGAATTCAAATCAAGTTCAGTACATCATATATAATTTCCTTGATTTATTTGAACTCTGTTATTGTTATTATTGCTCCTTTGAAATGTCAACTGCTTGCTTACTAATGCAGAAAAGCTAAATTGAGTAATACTGAGAGATGTGACACTTATAACGCACTTCCTAATTATTTCCCTATGTGATGTTGTTTCAGTATTTGAAATATTCATAATTTATATGTCTTTGAAAAGGGCATGCCTTAGCAATGCTACAGGTATTGAACTAAGGTTGTGTTTTGCTGGCAGTAACCACCAAACTGTCCAAGGACGCTCGCTGGTAATTGCAACATTGCTTATTCTGGCATCTTGTTCACCAAGCTGCTGTTTTTAAAATGCTATCTGCTGAATTACAGCAACGTGGAGGCAAAAGATCCACTAGTCACCCATTTATAGAAACATTAACAGAGAATTAATTGGAAGCAGGGATTTTCTGAACCTGAGTGGTAGAAGGAAGAGTCTAGAGTCTCGTGTGCTGGAGTACGGGAGTTTGGGAACAACCTGAGGGAGACAGAAACAGCAGCTGAGGATGAAACAAAGGAGATGGAAGAGAGACAGAAGGACTGGAGAGGGAATTTCTCAGAGCAAAGCCAGAAGGAAGAATGTCAGGATAGTAGGAAATGACTGGGAGACTCAGCATCGTTCTTCACTCAGCCCTTCTACAACAAGATGGTCCCAATAAAGCCCCTCCTGAAGGTCACCAAGAGGTAGGCCCCGGAGATTTCCAGCCACATCTCCCTCAAAGTGTTGACCTGGAAGGTGGCTGTAGGTCACAAGTGGGTTCCACAGTGATGCTCTCAGTATGGGTCCTTCTCGCTCATTTTTTGTGTCAAAATCCAGTCTGGTCCCTTTGAAATCATGGGGACATCTCTGCCTTTGCCTTTTGAAGACATGGGGTGAGAAGAGCAATTGCTTCAGGTTTGTTTCCTCTCCTCAGACACTGCTGGGCAAAAGGAGATGTTTTTGTTTTGTGATCTTGTCAGAGCTGCTTCCTCAGGTCCATCTGACCCTTCCCCACACAGTCAGCCCCGCTTGTCCTTCTAGGAGGGGAGAACTCGTGGAGTACGGCGACCAAATGCACATGGAGCACAACGTGCGCAAAGCCACATCATTCCTCAGTGTAACTTCCCGGACAAACGAGGATCATCTGTGTACCAGTAGACATTCTAGGTCAAATCCTGGCCTTGCTGAAATGACAAAATCCCTAGTGAATTTGTGGAGCCAGAATTTTTCATTCTGGTGTTCACTTATGGGAGCATTATATAAGGAGAATTAATTTACTGCCACAGAGGTCAGAGCAGGTCTTCGTGTGATACAAGTTAAAATTAAAAAATAAAATGGATAGGAAATCTTCCTTTTTTTTTTCTTACTTTTTTCTTAACTGATCTGGCAATTTAATAAACCAACTCATTTTGATTTAAGAAAATAATCTGTTCTGAACAACAGCTCATCTCATTTTTTAAATAATAAATGGGGTAATTTACTGTGAGAAGACACTAAAAATACACTGCAAACACTGTCAAATAGAATGACCCAAACCTCCAGAAGTCTGGAAACTGTTGTTAGCGTACAAAACTGTGTTCATTAAAGTATTTTTTTATACTTGCCTGGAGTACTAGTATATATAATACTCATCCATGGAACAATAAAGAATTTAGTTAACAACTTTTGTTAAATTGAAAAAATGTGCATATAAAAAATTGCTCAGTCAGTCAAAGAAATACAAACAACCACTTCCAGAAACAGGCATTTCAGTCATAGTTGGAGTTTAAAGCTTGGAAACTGTTCCAGGCATCTTTATCTGCAATGCTACTCTTTGCCAATAGTTTGGCTCTGGTTTACTTCAGCAGATCTGCCCAGGGTGAAGAACCGATCGGCACTGATTTTCGTTACCCATGGTAGATCAGTACCGAATGTGAACAGCTTCAGCAGAATTGGGTCGGTATTTGAAAACAGACTATGGTGAGAAGCATGGAAACTTTTGTTACTGCATGCAGCCTATTTTGCCATTTCCTTGTAGTCAGCTGTATATCCTTTCTTCACTTTTCTTTGAAAAATTTGGTAAAAATACAAATAAAGAATATGGAAAAATCCTTTCTTGTCTATCTCCCATTAAAATAACAAGCCCTTGAAAAGAATAATTGAAAGAAACCTGAGAGTGTAAAAAAGTTAAAAGGGAAGTTTTGTCAGGGTAGATCAAACATTGGCGCGTCTTGCTTCACGTAAAAGATCTGTAGCCTGTTCACGGAGAGCTGCTCTCTTTCAAGTCACAGCCCCCTGTTATCCTGTCCCTCACGCAGGCTTTGCTTCGTAACCATAGGCTTAGGATGCTGCTTGGCAAGCATTCATACTTTGTCACCCCTTGCTGTTAATAGCACTTGCTAGTTTGCTGTATCTCATTGATTCCAGCCTATAATGATACTTACATTTATTTTTGTGCGATATGGAAGTGAATGTCAAATCACTGAAAAGAGTGAACACCTCAAGAAGAGCTGCACGTCCGACTTGCAAGACAGAACCCATCTCTGCTGCCAAGCCATCGCCTCCCATGCGTTTAAATCCATCCCAGAAGGGTCGTTTCTTCCACAAAAATGCAATGGTAATGCTGACAGCTGACAAGAAGAAACAGAAATTGTGGCGATATCCTCTGGGCTCATCTATCCTGTGTCTTCTGAAAGCAATCAGCTCTTGCAGGAGAAGCACAGACAGTGTTTGGGGCCTTCTCTGAATATGCTGTTAGATCTTAGTAATTTCAGACAAGAGCAGAAGAGAATTTTAATCTGTCAGAGGGATGAAAGATCGAGCTGGCAAAACTGAATGACACAAAAGTCGTGAAGTTCAGCAATCCCCATGAAAATAAACAGCTCTCAGGAGGTACTGAGTGCTGTTTCCAGAAATTAGCACAGTTCGACTACACCAACATAACAGCAATCTCAGTTCCTTTAGGTCAGAGGTAAACAGAGACCAGACTCTAGAATAAATCAAGGTAATGCCAGCAGAACAGAAACTGATGTCAACAGGAGCAGAGCTGCATGCATCTCTTTGGAACTGCAGCGATCTGTGAGGCCTGGGGATAAGAAAGACAATTCCTTGGAAATGGCGACAATAAAGAGAGCGACGGCCAAGAGCGGGTGGATTTTGTAACCTGTCAGAAACGAGACTCTGCTCTGTCCCCTGGTTTCCTTTGCAAACTGCATTACAGCGTGATGGATCAAAGTCTCTGCTGCACTGTAGCTTCGCTCACCCAGAAATACGAGGGTCACTTCCACGCCAGGACAAGTCCCAACTACTGCAGAGCCGAGAGCCGCTCTAAAGCCTGACGGCTTCCAACGGCCTTTCAGGAGCAAGTGCCTCCTCCTCCGTGGAACAACGTGGGTCCAGCTACGTGACTGAGCTCAGTTTGAAATGCAGTGACCGAAGGACAGTTTGGACAGGGCATCGGTCTTTCTGAGCATCCAGGCTGCTCAGGAGGACATGTCCCCCCTACAGTAAAACACTGCATCAGTGGGTGAGTGGTCCCAGAGGAAAAAGGGAAGGCAGCGACGCTGCCCTCTGCACATAAAGGCCTCTCCCATCAAAAAAGACAAACCCATCTTTGTTCACTTCTGCAGAGCTTAAGTTTGCACACTTTTTTCACTACGCCTTCAAATGTTTATTACCTTTTAAGCACTTTCAGTTGAATAGTTAAAAAAATGTTTTCACTTTTCTGCTGTAACTTAATTTCTGCTGTATAAATGTTGCCTTGACAGCCCTGAAGAATGAAGTCTGCTCATCCCCAGAGCAGGTACAACGCACTCAGAAATGCTGCATTTTTCTTCCACATGGCCATACCAATAAATCTCAGCTGTTGCTCAAACAGAGTACTTCCAGGAGCGAAAGGACAGTTTAATCTCCATGTCCATTCAATTTTTGGCCTCTGTAAAGAGACTGCCAAAAAAGTTGCCAATTAGTGCTAATTGTAGAGAAGGTTTTTGTGATGTGCACCCTTGTCCACTGAAAATTGGATTACAACCATCAAACTCATTTCCTATGCTGCTGATATATTTATTCAGGTCACCAGCACTTCTGCAGTTAGCCTTTTTTAAAATAGCGTCTGATCATTCACAAAGAGAACATAGGTTGAAGACTCATCATTATATTTCACTCTCTTTTCTCTCAATGTGTTAGATTTATCTGGGGGGGTTACGTTAGCTGAATTTTCTCAACCACAATACACAAAAGCAAAACAAGACTTCAAGAGTCTTTCGGTTCTCATGTGGTTATGTAATAATGCATTAATATAAAGGATTTCCATTTTTAGACATCAAACCCCTGACAGATGTTTTGGGATCTCGTTGCATTTAGTTAGTCTCCATTATTATGGCACACTTTGATCTGGAGAATTCCTTGTCTGTGATCAAATGTAAAATGAATTCAGATTCATTCCCTTTCATCTCATACGAGCAAGACGTGTGAACCATTTACTTAGCCCTGCTACTCTGTATGATGAGTATTGTCTTTTTCACTGGTTCCTGGTGGGATTTTTTTCTTTTTCTGGTAGATGAACCAGCTCCTTTATATGATCCTACAAAAGACCCCGGCAGAATGTCACTTCACATTTGTCAAGAGCAAGCCTCACAATCTCTTTAACAAGTGATGTTTTACAATGTCTTGCAGGAGATTTTTGCAAACCGATGTTAATTAGCCCACGAAAAAAAAAAAGATAGCAATTAAGGCATCAAAACTGTCTTTGCAAAATCTGAAAGGTTTTACCCAACCCCAGAGAGGTAGATATTATGAAGGCCAACACTACAAAAGAGTCCTTAACTCATCTCCTTATAACCAAGCATTGTAGTAATCAGAGAAGAAAGATTACCCTTGTTGAGGAGTTTTTGCTGCTACTATTAAGGCTCAACAGAGTGTGCTGACAGAGGTTTTCAGTAATAGTAGTTTCTTTGTTTTCACCACATCATTATCACAGCTGTATGCATTTCCTATATCTACATGTTGTTACTACAAGGAATATGGAAAAGCCAAATAGGTAAAACAAAAATACTCTTCCCCTCACACTTTTACCATCAGCAGTTTAAAATAAAGCATTACCATATATATTGAACGGCATATGTCAACCATTTCAATTCTGAACTCTCAGTTTGCCCATAATCTTTTCTTTAACCTGTGAGAACAACTAATGTCCACACAAGCTTTGAAGAACAGGTTCTCGCACAATTATTTTGTACATAGGATTTTCTTTACCCATTTACCTGCAAACTATTTTGTAACTGACTCTTACGCCTGAAGACAACATATTTAAAAGTGAGATACTATCACGGACTACAATCCCACAAGCGTTTAAGCGTGCAGGTAACTTCAGCAATTCACATAGCCCCTGACACAGCCTAAGGGATGTCTGCACAGCGCTCTCAGGAGAGACATCTTTGGACAGAACAGGATGGTTTCCAATTTGTGGCCCTAGGTGCTGCCAGCAGTTCAGCTTCAGCCAAAATTCACTTCAGTAGCCCGAACTGAGCCTGGCACCGTTCCACACCTCCGTCATTGTGGACCTCCCTGGGGGGGTCGGTGATGTCCTTTCAGGATTCTTCTCGCTCACAAGGTGTTCAGCCTCCTCCGGCACGGGGTGTGAGCCTGGTCCCCAATTCCTCAGTGCTGCCTTGAAACGGGCAGGCTCTGCCAAACCTGTCGAGCATCGATGGCATGGTGGGGGTGGAGGCCCCCATGCCTGCCCTCCCCGGGCACCCTCATGCCCCCGGTTCATGCTCGCAGGGTGGACAACTCCCCATTTGAGCTGGAACTCTTAAACAGAGGTTTGGACAACCCTAAGCTGTAGGATTTGTATTTTGCACTTCTAGGATTGAGATATGGCAATATGGCAAATATCAGTATCAAAATAGAGTCTGATTTCAACTTTAAGATACATTTTTTTGTCCAAATTATTAACTCGTAACATAGAAGTGTCAAATAAAGATGCTGACCTTCTTGTTAACAGCAGCAGGTATTTACTTGAACATCCGTGCAATGTTTCAGCTTTAATTTAACTCTCAGACCAGGTTTATGATATCATTGACTGTTTTTATTGTTAGTTTAGTGCATTTGAACCACTTCTTCAGAAAAAGCTACTTTAATGCCGTATTATGTTGTAGGTTAGGAAGGAGAAGCAAAGTTTATGAAATTCTGTGGAAAGGTCAGTGAAATCAATAATTACTGAATTCAGCCAGTACAAAAAGCCCGTGTAAGGCTAACTTCATCTTTTCAGCCTCACTTATGTCTGTGTGGGGGCTGCCCCTGGAAGGACGGAAAAGTTTCTAGTCAGTCTTTTAGAGTGAAAATATTTAAAAAGCAAATGTTGCAGCTGGCTGGACCCCACAAGCAGAGGCCAGGGGTGCACTGTGTGGGTAAAGGAGCAGTTTCTGTAAGCAGGTTACTACAATAGCAAACGGTGAGTTTAGTTTCACAAGCATAAACATAATAATATTATAAGCTACCTATTACTGTCCTTTTGGTTGCTTGGAAAGATGGATGCTTGGAAAGCATGAACAAATTAAACTTGCAGTGTAAGTGCGAAGAGACAATAAGTATGGAGAATTAAGAAAAGTTTTGAAAATTTGCTGGTTTTCAAAACAGATGGTTAAAATACAATGTGAAAGAGCTGATAAAATCTCCCTTTTCATCTGCCGTGGTCCAAGAAAGCAGCCACAGTGCATCGTTGTTGCTCATCTGACGTGGAAATTTCTCAAGCGGTGGTAGCCAAGTCCCTTGCAAATGCATGGGCTTCCAGTGTACGTCCAAGGCAAACCGGTATTTTCACTTTCTTACTGCTTTATAAAACTGTCTTCTGTTTTGGCAGGAATTCAACTCAGTGGATTTTTCTCCTCAAGCTAAGCTTTTGGAAGGGACGCTGAACAACACACATGGTATTGTAGGGTAGTATGCAGGTATTACTGATGGCGGTGCTTCAAGG
Organism: Cariama cristata; assembly: GCF_000690535.1. Taxonomy (NCBI): domain Eukaryota; kingdom Metazoa; phylum Chordata; class Aves; order Cariamiformes; family Cariamidae; genus Cariama; species Cariama cristata. Next base: position 45,761 of record NW_009600795.1, read on the forward strand.
TGAAGGAAGAAAACGACCGACGTGGTATGACCTGAAGCTCTTATTGGCTCGTGACTGAAATACCTTTCATAATCCCTTTTTTGCTTCAGTTATGTGAGCTGGTATAAACCCCAATTTCATGTTGGTGAAATCTTAATATCATACAACCTTTGATCTTATTTCAAACTGACCATTGCCTTTTTAACCATCTTGTGTCGGAATGCAAATTCCATATGTGCAACACCTTCCATCATTTCTATTTGCTTTCTGATTGGCTGAAAGTCCTTGGCAGATTTTATTCTTCCAACTTTTTCTGTCTCTAGGGTGGTGTTTACAAGTAATTATTATTAATATTGGTTCCGTACTGCCTCTGGATGGCAGTAAAGAGGCTGATGTTAGAGGGATTTTTTCACACGGGATATTTGTATGCCACATTGTGTTGGACGCTACGTCAGACACTTTGAATTCCCAAATGTTACAGTTCTGGGATAACAGGAAGGCAGGGAATCTCAGTCTCAAACTGAAGCGTTCCAGTCTTCAAGAAACACTTGTGACCTCAGTTTTCTCTCAATAAATCACAACCTTTCTGGCTTGCACACAATTCTGCAGGTTATGGCCAAATAATTTAATGCCATTTGAAATTGTTTAAATTTCATGCATGCTTTCTACAGCAGTACACATACAGAATAAATTGAAACAATCTGAAAATTAGCCCCTGAAAAGGTGCATATGCCTGATACATCTTATTGCTTAGGTAACCGATGGCATATTTCAACAGTCAAATTAATGGTCCAAAAGATACGATCATTTCCATTAAAAATGAATTCTGCATTTTGAATAGCATTACATCCTGGAGAAATGAATACACAAAGGCTACTTTGCAGCTGTGGAAAAGATTGCAAAGAGTTTTGTTCTGCCAACAACTGCCAGCCAGAAAGGGCATGCAACGTTAGGGTTTGCTGTTCTGTACGGCCACAGTTACATTTTTTGTACATAACAGTAAAGCGTTATGCCCTTGTAGACAAATTTCATTCAAAATAGTAGGGCCCACAGAGGGCCCATAGTTTCATCGCATAAAGGGTGATGACAAGAACTGTGGGTCAGGCGGACAAGGAGCCTTTTGGTCCTCACGAGCATATCGGAATTAGTGTGCTATTTCCTTTCAGTTGCAGGATGTTGGGATTTCCCCTTCCTCGCGTTTAGGGGGAAGAAAGAAGTTCAGTGATTGTCGAACGCAACCAGCACAACCAAGGAGACCCCCCGAGACCATCAGGGCTGTTGTGTTGAGCCTATAAACAGTAACATGCGCAGCTCCTTTGGAGATGCCCTCCAGAGGCCGTGCCAAAAGGCCTCCGCGAGGGGCCTCTCGGGGACCCCGTAAGCCCACCGTGCGCTTGAAGAGATCGCTGTAGCAGAGAAGCATCTTATATTTCTGTGTTATAAATCTCTAACAGCAAACCTCTGTTCCCGAAGGGGTGATGCGTCAGTTACTGCCAGTGAGTAATCGTCCGATGGCATGAGCAGCCACTGTGCTGCACAGCACAGTGATCCCGAAGGCAGTCAGGGGTCTTGCTCAGCGTCAGTGTTGAAGTCGTTTCTACCTAGGACCATTTGTCACCTTCCCAGAGAGTCTGAATTCATCTGAAGAGCCCATCTCGGAGAAACCTCACATTTGGTACAAATGGTATCTAGAACTAGATCTGTATCCTACTTCAAATTACTCCTAGGTGACCCTTCATTTCTTCTGTCTGTTGACTTTGTGAGAGCTTGCCTTTTGGAAGAAACTCAAATCTGCAGTGACCAGATTAGGTAGAAATACTTGTAAACTAAAGAAATTCTCTGACACCCATTTTTGCAACTCCATTTATGTTACCGTGTGATCCCCAGAAGCTCTTCTTCAAAATCTTTTTAAGTAAGTCCTATAGAAGCAGGATATTGTCCCCATCTTCTTTAGGTCTGGATTGGTTTCACCTAAAATCTTTTCCTCCATGGATGGTGGCACATTATAACTGCCTATTAGTGTGCCACGTCCATCAACAAACTTGGAGCCCTTCATTTTGAGTTGCAGTGGAATTGAATATTCATTTTTTAACTCTGGTACTCATACATAAAACTGTTTTTCCAGCTGGAATATTTTTAACGGGATATAGTAAGCAGGTTCTCTATAGTCACCTGTGAAGATTTGTTCATTAGTTGCCAGTGCCTGCATGTAGGAAAAATTTAGGACATGGCTTTGTCTGTCTACTCAATGATGTGCAAATCTATCAATAACAGCTTCTGACACGATTTCCAGAATTGCTTTTTTAAAGACAAGTTGAGAGTGAATCAAACACATGCAAATGTTATCAGTTACTCAACTTTCTGAGTTTATTTGTTGTTACTGATTCAACTTTGCCAGGACAAGATGTCTTTTAAGTGCTGCTGGAGTGAGATCTTTAACTTACATTCCATATAATATACTTTGGGTATTCCATTTTATTTTTCTACTGCCACAATGTGGACAGCAAGTTGTCTTTTATATTGATGCCTCATGATAAGAAGGGGAAAAATGAAGAGACTCCAGTGTCTTCTGGTTAGTCACTTAAAATAATGGCGCAGGAAAGGCGTGACAAGATATCTCATATTTATGTGGGCAAGTTCATTTTCACCATTGCTGTTATAAAAGGTGGAAATTCTACCAGAGTTCCGCTTGTCTATTTTCCCAATGTTTTAGTCTCCTGCATTTCAGTCTTCAGCATTTCAGAGTCTCTTAAGGTTTTCCCTTTCCTTATGGAAGCAGTTACTCTGGTAACAGAATTCAGACAACGAGCTTCCAGGACTGGAAACTCAAATTTGTTCTGAAAGTCTCTAAATAAAGCACAACATCTCAGGGTCTGATAAGAATACTTCTTTTACGTATGCCTATTTCTAGGCAAACAGAAGTGCACTGTTATTCAGAAAAAAAAAAAGAAAAAAGTAGCACCCTATGATTCCTCTGTGTGTCTAGCAAACATGACAATTAGACTAGTTGTGGGTATTTTTCAACAGAAACACTTCAGGTTTAAAAGAGCTGTCTTGCTACACTTTTTATCTTCCACATTTGGAAGGGAAGTGGAAGACGTAACTAACTTTATACCCGACATACTGGAGCTCAGAATTAGAACCGTTAAAGTCACGGTTTTGGCTCTGGCTGAAGCACATTCTTCCTCATAGGGCATGCCTCACATAACCTCTGGCGCGGGGTGTGAAAGTGGTCTCGCTCAGGTTGGAAGTACAAACTAATATAGCTCTCTAAAGAATGTAAAGCCACATACTTCACTCTCTCTTCACTTTAACACCATTTCTGAGATCCACGCACACTCTGGTAAGTGATATAATAAGGTGTTGATGATTTAGCTAAAGACATTTGTGGGAAAGGTATGTTCATCTCACACTCAGACAAGGTCTCCAACTGTATTAACAGCGTTTTCTTGTCGGCCACATAGCATACAAATGGTAAGACTTTAAACTGAGAGTTTAAACTAAGTTTGAAGTTCTGGACAAAGATCAAATACAAAAGCATGTTGCATTTAAAGTGTAAGACTTTAAACTGACAGTTTAAAATGTGAAGTCCTCATATCTGGACATGTTTCATGGCTCTGCTATGGATTTCTTGAGTGAAGCTAAGCAAGCCATTCAAATCATGACGTGTTACAGTGTTTTGATCTCTGAAATGAGGATAATGACAACTGTTCATCAGGAAGGTTGTGATGATTAATATTTCACTGAAGCATTTTGAATTCTCTGGATGGAACTTGATATATAAATATGCAGTATTATTACTATTGTAACTGGGTAATTCATTTACTTTCAGGGGATGCTATGGTTATAGTTTAGATACCACTTAAGTTTTTGTTTGCAGTGGCTTTTCTTGATTATCTCAGGCTGCAAGCTTGTATATCTACCTTAATGCAGAATTTTGAAGGAAAGCCATTCAGCTGTTATCAGACTATTTAAAAAAATTATTTCTTTCAGCTGTTAGAGAAATTGAGCAGAAGTATTTGGCACTTGGCTTGTAGTATGCATGTGCAGTAATCACCGCCATGAACTGCTGCTTTGTTAAAAATAGTGTCGGATCCAAATTCAGTTATCTATTTCAGAAAGAAGTATATTCTCCTTACCTAAGGGGATGGAAAACGTAACACACACACACACACACATTTCGATAATTAAAAATACATGGGCATCTGCTATGGGAATATATTAAAAACTTAAGGGTAACAGTGAAATAAGACATGCTAGATCTTTTATACAGTGGATTCCAAACGACAGCTGTTGTGAGAGCCAACAGTCCTAAATCTTGATTCTCTGGCTGCTTTGCCCCAGCCCGTCCATAGCATGTGCTTCCCTTGGGATTTTCCTTAGAGGGCGAGTATCTCTCAGTCTGCGGATGTCTTGGCAGTATACTCTTTTCTAGAAGTGGAAAGGAAGCGTGGTTAGAGCAGGGCGGTGATTTGGCGTCCTTAAATGATGCCTTTGCAGGCACCGACAGCTTTGTTCCGAGTCTCTCCCAGGTTGTATTCGGGACCAAGCGTTCCCCGACTCAGCCTCACCCTTGCGGAGCTCAGCGAGGAGCAGATACGGCTTTGGCTCTCCTGCCCTTGTCTTCTCTCCGGAGTAGCTTAGCTGCACCAGAGAGTCTTGTTTCCACAGACTGCTGTCTAGAACTGTAGTAAGGATAATATTCTCTGTGGATCCACTCCTAAATTAGGGAGAATTGTATCCGTATGCCACTGACACAGGTGACCCATAGTTTTTCCCCACTTAGGTCAGTAAGATGATGCCGGTTTATCCAGCTGGACTCTGAGCAAGTGAGTCGAAAAATATTCTTCACCCCTGTTACTGATCTTACATATTCAATTTCTTTTTAGTAATCAAAGACATCCAGACTAACTTTTGTGTAAATGAAATCAGAATGTGATTATAGATGATAATTTTGTGTTAAAACCTTACTACAGAGAAATTCAGTATGTTTACTGCCCAAATATTGCTGAATGTGGCTGCTGCAAACCAGACGAGATTTACAGGTGAAATTCGGGCTGCAAATTCTAAAACTGAATTGGGCCAGAAGTCTAACTCCCAGTTGTGGAGACAAGGATAAATGTGCTCCTGTAGCTTGCTTGTTTTAAGGGCTGGATATTTTCAAATAAGGGTATTTTTACCAAGAAAAAAAAATTTTTTTTCTTTTTTTGGCTTGTATTCACAAGGTGTTTTCACATCACTAGCTGTAACACCGTGAGTTTGCTCACTAGTGTAGTCTTTTGTTCCCACATCCTACATCTACCCTGTTGCTTTGGTAAGGCCTTAGCAGAGGAAGGTCAATCTCACTGACACGGGCGTACGCAGCTTTTCAGTGTCTGGATCTTGACAGATCATGTCAGTCTCTTGGCCTGTGGAGATAAAAAAGAGACAGGTCTGGCTTTTATGTCCTCTCGTAAGAAGTGGGAAAGAACCAGCTAGCACACGTTTAAGAAAATAATACAGCCAGCTGCATCTTTTTTTTTTTTTTTCTTTCCTGTTAGTATAAAGTTCCAGAGTTACAAATACTTATTTACTTACTTTCCAGTAATGTAAGCAGCTACGGTAGGTAGGACTTCTATGATTGCTTAGAATTGAGATTATACAAGGTAACCTTTGCAGGATCCTGTTGTCATTGTTCATAACTTTACCGGACTTTGGGTTGATTATATTTGAAAAATTTCAGAGAAAACATTGTAGCCATCTCTGATAATTAGATTATACAAATAGTAAGTTGTTTTGTACTTGCTGAAAAATGCTGCTCACTTAAAAATAAGTTTCTTGGAGCAAAGACATAGTATAAAGGATAGTGGATTGGTCTTTGCATTCTCCCAGATTTTGGCAAATTATAAACCTCTGAAAATTCAGACTGCACTAGAGACTTCCACAATTTACAGACTAGATCCTCTATAAGTTTTCTCCAAATGGAATTTGCTTTACTCCCTTCTATGCTGATCAGATTGCATGTACACCATCCTCACTTTTCCTAAAAGGATACCCGATGACTCCTTCAGGCCCTTGGTTTATTACAGTGTATAATAATAAATAACTTGGAAAAAGCTTTCTTTTTTTAAAGAAAAAAAATCAGATCTGTTAGGAGTTACCAATTTAAATTGGAATGTCTGTAAGGAATTCTCTCCTCACTGTGGGGAGATTTTTTCCCAGTCCTGGTTTCTACTCCACTCGGCTGTGCAAACCCCAGACAGGCTGGTGTGGGGTGACCAGGAAAAGAAATAAATAAGGTCAGAATAAAGCACATTCCACTAATTAAATACTTAGTCACACTTAAAAAAGCACAAAACTTGTAATGAATGCTCTTGTGCATTTATCTTAATATATATTAACAGTACTAGGTGTTCATGAAAACTAGCTTTAGTATATTTGGTGGTCGTAAGTAAAAAAAAATAGGTTGTGTAATTTCATCTTTCCTAAAGCGCTGCAAGTAATTTTGTGTCTTACATGAGCTTTTATTGTCAATCAAAATGACAACAAATAGCTCTTTTTAAATAAGAGATGTACTTTAATAATCAACCTTCAGCAGCTTTGGAAACATGTTTCAAGCAAGTGTAAAGTTATTTTCTGACATTTCTTCAGGACACTATTTCTTCTTGACAGTGTTTTATTTTACAGAAGTGTAAAAGAAGTGACAGGTTATTCTGTATGTAATCATGGCTAATTTTTAACTTCAAAAACTCCTCTGTGATCTTAAAAGCTTTTAATTTGTTCATAGGCACAGGTTTGTACAAGCCCTGTGCAACATCTGTACGCCGTTTTAACAAATAGCTATAGTGGTAGCTCTCCCTCCCCAAAAGTTTAATTAGATTTGAGAAGTGGCTTAAGCTCTTGTATGACTTTGACCTGTATGAGCACCATCACAAATGTTCACACTTTGAACCTGGTACTGCAAGGGGCTACGACTTTCATGGAAAAAATGTTGCATCCCCAATGCTGTATTATCTCGCTGAGATAATACAAATTATCTTTTAGCAACTAAAGAACCTAGTTCTCCCTAGCATGCTTTTCAGAAAATTCAATGCAAGATGTTTCAAAAATCAGAAAGACTGTATCTAATGGCCACAATTTATGAGTAAAAAATAAACACCTAATACTAAACATAGTGTACAGCCTTGAGTCAGCTATAAGAACAATGTGTGTGTGTGTATTTCTTTCAAAAAAGAGTACATTTATCAGCAAAATCTTTCAGAAACAGAAGTTTAAAGGAACTTAATTATTGAAAACAAAGTTATATTTTTTAGAAAATGCATTATACATCGAGAACTCTTACAGGTATATCTACTGCATTTTAAAAATCTGGGTCTTTGTAGGAATATGTCTGGAATATGTCTCTTTGTGAATGAACGGCAAGAAAGGAGAAAAAACCCCATAAATTCTATAAATGAAAATATTGTTTAGAAAAGGGGAAAAACAGAGCACATGACATTACTTCATCAAAGAAATATGATTGCATATTTTAAAGTAACATTTTCGTATTTCAATGCATGGAGAGCAATGTGTGTAGGAAGAGGAGAGTGAGCAGCACGGTCATTCCTGGCAATCCGGGAGCAGAGAAATTTGCAGGCACAGAGGGTGTGCGCACACAGATCCGCTAAGTGTAATGAGAGAAGGATCACGGCGTAATGGGCAGTTGATGGTATCTTTACACTCATTTTAAAGAGCAAATTATAGATTGAGCATTAAAAAAACCCTAAGGAAAGTACACAAACACCACTGATATGTATAGAGACTTAACCTTGTGAATTAAGATGACTCCCTCACTTATATATTTTTGAATCACCATAACTAGTTAAATTATTTGTGAAATGATTCACTAAAATGCATGTTAAGGAGGAATGGTGGTTTTCTTTACTTGGTGTTAATCTTTCTGATGAGGCTGATTTGTTTTTTATCAAGCCTGACTGATGCCACCACCTGCTAACTCGGGATCATCGGACCAGATCATTTCCTTCTACCACCTGCTGTACGGAATAGAGCTGGAATTCAGCTGATGTTTTTACGTACTGGTGACAAGACTGTAACCGTTTCTGTGACCTGTATTTTAATCTAGGGATTTTCCTGGGAATATTATGCTAATTTTAGCTAGTTTAAAATGCTGCCATTATGGATTAGAAAAATCAGAATCTGATGACTTGGGTTTTAAGAATTATGCTTTCCTTACTCATAATTTTGCTTGGTTCCCTATGAAATCTAAATACTGAATTTACTTTAGGTATTTTACTTTTTTTATTCAATTTGTACTTGTTTTGTATAGGGTTAACCAGCAATAAGGTGCCAAGCCATAGAGGACGGCATAATATCTGTAATAATAAAATCTTATTAGGTGTAAATTAGGAGGTAGACTGTCTAGAAACATCTTCTAGAAAGAGAAAGAGGCAGCCATTCAGAAACTACATAACTAGTCTTTTTGCCTGAAGAGTTTCACAGGAAACATGACAGAGCCTCGTGTAATTTCTCCCTGTGAGCACCGATTGCATGTGGCCAGTTTTAAAGAATGGCTCATTTCCAGGTGACTCACTATATACACTTACCTGTAGCTCCGTGCTTTGAGGCAGCAGTTTTCAGGAGGAAGCGTGCATGGGAGCAAAGCACGTTTCCCCGTAAGAGGGCTGCATGCCACTGAAGTCCCTTTCAGGCCTCCAGGTAATTCAGTGAGTAGGGAACAGTCTTAGAATTTTATTAAGTATTGAATTAAAGTGCTCATTATTGTCTCAAAGTGTAATGAAAGAGCTTATCATTATGCCTGTGTGGGAGACTAATGTTACAATTACAGTGGAACTAAGGGTTTCTCATTCTTTCCTAACAAATGCATTATTGAGTACAGAGCTTAATATTTCTGTGGTTTTAGAAATGAAGATGTTCAAAAGAAGAGGGAGCTAGTCTTAGGAAGAAAAAAGAGGGAATGAAAGTGTCTCGTTGACTCAAATTCAAAGCACTTTTATTCAAAGTACTGTTACTCAAATATTGTCCATTTTGTGACTCTCCAAGGTCTTACATCAAATGACCTGATGATTTTTCTTTAGGGTCTAGCAAACCTTGGCAGGAAAGCCTTAGGATTGCCTATGATAGTTACTTGGACTTTGCTAGTAACATTAAAGTTTGTGTCCTAGGTTACGGAAAGCACAGACACTCTCACTCAATACTGGTTTTAGCCAAATGCCTCTGACTGGTTTTGTACCTCTCACTTGCTGGAAGTGACTTTATAAGTCTTATATGAAGTGGAGGAGTGGCATCTCAGGAAAATATTGTAAGCTCTTACTAAATCAGTTTTTGAAGCACTGAGGGAAGTACCGTTGTACTTCTATACCAAACTCCCACCACTTACAAATGTAGTACACTTGGTGACCTGTCCGTTCAGCAATCTCAGCTTCAAACCTGTTCAGGACCATAAATATTCAAAGCATATATTTTGGGTTCTGCTTGGCGCTATACAAAGCCATTACCTTTTTGTTCGGTGACTGAACCAATTTTTTATTTTAATTCCTTTGTTTGAACCTAATCTAAATAATTTTTCCCCGAAATTCTTGACCAGAGAATGTAAAAGAGAGAACTGGAAAAGCTTCCACCTTGATGCCATTTCTTTCAAGCTGTCAAAAGTGAAGGAGAGGAAACGACTTCAGCAATAAGGAAAGAAGTTCTGCCCAGTAACCCCGACTTCGAGACCTCAACAAGAATGATGTGGGATCCTTGAGTTTATTTTCTGTTGCTGCCTTAATGAGATATGAAACCATGCAACAGAAAGCTGATCTAACCGCTATACTGAGACAGATTTTCCACTAGGGAAAATGGAAGTATGCAATATATAGTGGAACATCATCAAGGAAATGGGTTACAAGCTTAGTCGACTGAAGAGCTAATAGAAACACAGATAGATCTCCTTTGGAAGAAACAGAATTAAACATGGGATTTCCCCTGGATGAATTCTGTAACTGCTGGCTGGGATAAAACAGCTCTCCTCCTTCATTAGTTTTGTAAATCTAAAACTAAATTCAGCCAAAATAATCTACTGAATTTAGATTTATTTATCAAAATAACAATTTCTCCATATTCTGCTTGAGGATATAATCTATTAGTCCAGTTAGGGCATCACTGCTTTCTGCAAAGTCAGCATGTACAATCCAGCTATCAGGAGATAAACTTTCAGATTTAGTAAAGATGGAGATACGACATTTCTAAGCCTTACAGAATAATAGATTCCAAAACAGGTTGAAAATATAGTTGAAATGAATTAATTTTGATAAGTTACTTAGAATTATATAAACTGGATCAAAAAAAATTATCAAAATGATATATGATTTATCAAAGAAAAAAACACTAAAAAAAAGAAGTTCAGGGTTCCTCCACTCATAACTTTGAATGTTGAACTTATATAGGCCCAGTACAATAAACATAGTTCTTTACATACAGCTTTGTATTGCTTTGCCACGGAAGCCCTCATCCAGCCTTCGTCTTGGTGGTCAGTTTGGTATTTTTCTTGTGAGTCTCCCAGCTGCGAAAAATTGTGTATGAAGGATGATTTAAAAAATCATGTATTTGAAAAAAACAGAATGAAGATTGTAGCTTCTGGTATGCTAATTCAGTGACTATCAGCTGGCAGAGAGCTGACAACTCTTTTCCTAGAAGCTTCTTGCAAGACATGAAGCATATACTGTCTCCAGGAATAGCCCGTTAATGCTATACATGGTTTCACTCTCCTTCTGTCTTCAGCAATTGCACAGTCAGAGTTATGACTTCTAATTTATGAATGGTATTCTAATGATGAATGAGAATATCTTGCCCAGTGAGATACTACAAAGATCCATGAATTTGTGATGCTCCCGCACTCGTATAATATGACTATAAGGTCAGAACAGTGAAATTAATGCAAAACAAGCTCACACCTCCTCTGAAACACAACACTGTGACATGAGGATGTCTCATGATGCTAGTGTTGTGCTCTAAGTAATCTTTTTTATCACACTATAGAGCCACTCCTAGCACAGTGAATGAAGTTCAGATGCCTCTGGCTCCTTGTAGTCTTTGTGCAGCTCACTCGTATGGACATATACTTTAACACAAATTTCTGGGTTTGAGGAGTTTAATTCCTGCTAAACGCAGCGTTCCTACATGGCACAGGATACCACTGAGTTAACACAGATTTGAGTTAGCACAATTAGGAGCCATTTAACTTGCAATTAACAACTTGATGCTCACATTTTATGACTGCTGTTCGTGCTTTGGAATGTTAAATTTATATTCTCTTGTAGACTAATTTTAGGGTACTACCCAGAGAGGGACTCTGGAAAAGGCTGGTAGCTAGGAGAATGCTATGTGAGCCAAATTATCCCTGGCATAACTAACAGGGTTGATAGCAGAGCTGAATTGGGCCCTATGTCTCTTTACTGTAGGGAATACTTTCTCTCGAGCCAAAGTAACAGCTGCAGTGTGCTTGTGACTTAAAAAAAAAAACTTGCTTTTTTGGCAGAGGGAGTGCACATGCCTTTGTCTCACAGTACAGTAATTCTTCTTTTTCCGAATGTTTTGTATGGCGTGACTTGTACATCTCAGGTTAGAGATGTTTTTTCTTATGCACTCTTCTGTAAGAGTATGCGGTGACCTACACTTGCCTCCCCCTGGAAGCTGAAATTCCCCCGGCGGGCAGAACAGGTGCACTGTGCTGATGGAGCACAAGGACGGGGTGAGGTTCCGAGCGGGATTCCTGCCCCGGGGTTAGCAGAAAGCCCAGAGCGGTCCGCCGGCTTCTGTCCTGGGACACCGAGCCCCGGTACGTCCACGGTGCTAGCACAGCGCTGGGTGTAATACCTTGTGGCCGACATTTGTCTCTTTGCTTTCCTTCCCAGGGGATTTGTAATGATATCGAAGTGCCTGCCTTCACTTATAACAAAAAGAAATCATTTTAATCAATAGTAAGCTTCTTAAATTAGTATCTGTGACTGCCTGGCATATACTTAATTGTTTACAAATAATACGAGTAAATTAGTATTTCATAGACAATACTGCAAAATCATTCATATTGAAAATAATGCAGGATCTCAATAAGAACTAAGGGAAGCAAGTTCCAATTACGAGGTATGGTATGCAGTACCTTTCAGTCTCTTTGTAAGTCTATATTTCACAGGACAAAACTTGGCAAAAGACTTCATGTTAAATAATATAAAAGTAATGAACTTTCAGTTACCTTTGATTAAGGGAAGAGTAAATGTGCAGACCTTACATTAAGTCACTATTGTTCAAAAACTTTTATAGTGTGAATGCAGCTAGTGGCATAAATGTATACACACTGTAGGAAAAAACCCCACATTTTTTTCAGAGAGCTTTTGAATCAGCCTAAGAATGAGAAAGATTATTGTATCAAGCTGTCGAATCCATTTATAACACGGTTCAGAATGCCTACAGATTTCGACTTGTTTCTATAAAATTTCACTGATTTCACTCCCTTTAAATTCTGTGGGTTCATGGGATCCCCCACAGGGTGACCCTGCATTGCTCCCCTGTGCCCTGGTCTCTTCAGCACCCACCTTGCACAGACCCTGACGCGCTCCCGGGCTCCCTCCGGAGTGAGCAGGCTGGCGGAAGGGACCGTCCCCTCCAGCTCCCCCGGGCCGGGGTGGATGAGCCCATGCCAGGGTTAACCTCCCGCCTCACCCGACAGCATCTCCCTCAGCATCCCAGCTCTCCTCACACCTTCACCCTTCTTTATACACTACTCCAACGCTCACAGACCTTCCCATCCTGCTCTCAAGACTAGAGAAGACCTTAGAACTGTGCTAACCAGCATGTGTTGGGTTTTTTTAAACTTTGACCAGTGATAATTGTATTTTAAGTGCCTTTTATTTGGACCCTAGGGTCATTTAACCTCTATTTTATTCATATCAGTGACAATACATTTGTACTTCATTGCAACGTATATGCTGTCGTTGTGTACTGTGGGGGTTTCATGGCCAGATCTTCCCCTCCCCAACTAGCCTCTGGAGCTGCAGCTGGGCTGGTGGGTGGACAGGCGCTCTGGGAGGGAAGCTGAGGACCGGGCAGGATGGTGTGGGGTAAGGCAAAGGAGGAGAGAGGAGGGTGGAGGATGGGGCAAACAGCATCGGACCTACGTCGGCTTTAAGTCACTTGGAGTAAGCCCAGACTCCTCGCTGAAAGGCAGTCTCTGACAGTGGTTTGATGGATGATGCCACTGACCCCGAGTTTCATGAGAAAAGCCAAAGCTGCCTGCAGTGGCAGTGGCAGTGGCAGGGCACGCAGGAACAGCCCAGCTCCCACCGCACACGGAGCCCCGATTCACCTGCACGCAGCGATCCAGGCACAGCCCCAGCTCCGGCAGCGGACTGCAGATGGAGGTGTGCAGGAGGCATGGCGGGGCACAGGCGGGAAGGGCCACGGGATGGGTATCGGGAAGGGCCAGGGGAGAGGCATCGGGAAGGGCCGGAGGACAGGCATCGGGAAGGGCCGTGGGATAGGTATCAATAAGGGCCATGGAGTAAGCATCAGGAAGGGCCATGGGATAGGCATAGGGAAGGGCCAGGGGACAGGCATCGAGCCAGCCTCGCTGCAAGGCTCAGCATCTGGGCCGGGCCAGGCCAGCCTGCTCCAGGGAACAGTAGCCTTGATCAGCAGGGACTCAAGCCACTCTTGACCAGTTGCCAGGGGTCAGGTAGCTCTGTAGTGTGTGTGTATATATATATATATACACATATATATATATATATGTGGTACAAATATAACCTCTGGGATGTCTCAGGATAAGCATCACATGAGGCGATGAATGAGAGAAGTGACTGCAAACTGGGCAGATTTGGGCAATGGGTTTAGTGTCCTGACAAGAACAGTAAATAAGGAGCCTGAAGGATTGATTTAAGTTGTATTCCACAAGACAGAAAAATGTCAAGATGTAATAATAAGGAAGTAAAATATATACTTCTTATAGTCTCCTTTTCCAAATAAAATTTGTTCATAAGTCTTACTTTTTATAACAATTTCACTTACTTAAATGATGCCTTTGTCTTTTCTGAACTGACTTTGATACTGCTACTATTTTCCACTTTGTGATTTTCAGTCAAAAACACTTACAAAAGAGCACTTTAAAAAATGGAGGCAAAAACAAGTTAAAGGACTTAACAGCTAATCTGTGGTAGGTTGTACTGGACCTCAGGAAGAAATTCATTACCTACTCAATGTGCATTTTTACAAATCCTGCTCTTTTATCTGCTAAGCCTTATGTACTGCAGAAGTGCGCAATACAAATATTTCAATAATCATGACATAATTGCAATTCAGTTTGTCCATGCAATCCTAGTGAAACCCCGAGGAAGGCAAGTGGTTTCAGTGAGCACAGAATATCTTTGTATTTCATTCACTTGCAAAGTAATTGGCACAACATACATCATTCCAAACATACCCGCTGAAAGAGATAAGTGAAAAGAATAAACAGTGTAAATAGATGGATTTATTTCACTAATGTAGGAGGCATTTTAAAGGCAACTGTTCAATAGCAAGCTTTAATGTCAATGCAGATTTAATGAAGTCAGAATACATTACATCTCTGAGGACTGCATTGGCAGCTGTAAACCAGCATAGTTCCACTGCCTTAGCTGGAGCTTTACCAGTCCATAACTTCTAGCCTTGAAAAATCTCATCAAATATTCTCAGTTGCTTCTCCTTTCTTCCTCTTCTGTTTCTTTGTAGCCTCAGATTATTTCCTCCTGATTTTTTTTCCCCTACATCGCTGTTCTTGCATGATTTTCCAAACCATAAACAAGTGAAACATCACATCTTAATCAGTGGGTATCTGCCTATGCTAAATGAAGTAGTGCCTGTTTACCTCATCACTGACAACTGTTTAAGTTGACTAAGGAAGGAGGTGACTTGCTGCACTCTGATTACCGTTAAACCCTGTTTCTGACTTACTTTTTGTTGAAGCAGACAAGAAAACATTGAGACAAAGCACTTAATAAAAAGGAGACAAAAGGAATATTTGAAAAAAATTTCTATGTACATGGCACATTTTCTGGAGAGCACTGATGTTCGAACAGACACATCTCACGGCCCGTATTGACTAGATCACCATCCAGCTTAGAAACCTGGCTCGCCATACAGATCTGCATGGTAGATATTTTCATTTAGATGGATGACGCTGAAAATGATTCCCTCATCTTTAACAGAGATTAGTCAGCAACTAAATGGATCCTCCAACTCGGGGAATTTCTAGTTCAAGGTTAGATTCTCCCCACCCAATACGTAGGTTTAATCCCAGCTATAAAAACTAGATTTGAGGATCAAACAACTAAAAATTACGTTGCATTGTATTAGGCATTGGAACAGGCTCCCCAGGGAGGTGGTGGAGTCATTGTCCCTGGAGATGTTCAAAAAACGTTTAGATGTGGCACTTCAAGACATGGTTTAGCGGACAGGGTGGCATCAGGTGTACGGTTGGACTTGATGATCTTTGAGGTCTCTTCCAACCATGATGATTCTATGATTCTATGATTCTATGATTAAAACAAATTCCAAAACTGCCTACTTTTCCTGAAAAGGAACCATTGTACTCATACAGCGATGGCCAGAGGACGGCCTCCTAACAACCTGTTTTCAGTAAGGCTGATAATCCACAGGCTCCATGTGAGGGATGCAGGGCTCCCTGAATGCTGGTACAAGCAGTTTTATGAAGACTTTGCCCAGACAGAATAATCTGAGTGGGGGACCCGGTGTGAAAACAAAACAACTCCAGACTGTCGACACCATGGTGTCAGACTCTGCCTTGAAATCTCCTTCCTTCGAAGCTGCGTGTGGAAGCGTCTCCACCCTGGGGCTGAGGCGCAGGGAAAGGCGCTGGGCGCGGTGCCTGTGGGCGACACCGACCCTGAGGGGACACCCTCGAACTTCACAGCGCTGCCTTCGCCCTTCTCAGGGCCGATTCGGCATTGCCAGCCTCCTCAAAAGTCCATTTTTTTTTTTTCTTAAATGACCCCT
>NW_009600796.1:0-5172 GCF_000690535.1 Cariama cristata
TCCCAAGTTACCTGACCTCCCTTCCAGGGGTGATCTATTCTCTTTTTATCCCCAAGCTCCAGCCTAAGTTCTCTGTCTAACCAGGCTGGTATTTTTCTCCAACGACTTTTCTTTCTACACACAGGGATGGCCTGTTCACAAACATTAAGTAATTCCTTTTTAAAGCATATCCAGCCTTCATGGACTCGTTTGTCCTTCAGGACTGCCTCCCAAGGGACTCTCACAATCAATCTCCTGAACAGGCTAAAATCTGCCTGCTGGAAGTCCAAGGTGAAACTTCTGCTGATGGCTCTCCTGACTTCACCCAGTATTGAAACCTCTAACATTTCGTGGTCACTATACCCAAGATGGCCACTGACCATCACATCATTCCCTCTCTGTTCATAAAGTCTGCCCGCCAGAAGTCCAAGGTGGAAGTTCTGCTGGTGCCCCTCCTTAATTCACCCAGTACTGAAAACTCTAGCACTTCGTGGTCACTGTACCCAAGACAGCCATGGACCATCACATCACCCACTATTCCTTCTCTGTTCACAAACAACAGGTCTAGCAGGGCACCTTGTCTAGTTGGCACATTTACCAGGTGTGTTAGGAAGTTATCTTCTACACACTCTAGAAACCTCCTAGTCTGCTTCCTTTCTGCTACATTGCATTTCCAGCAAACATCTGGCAAGTTGGAGTTGCCCACAAGAACAAGGGCTGGTGACCGTGGGACTTCTGACAGCCTCTTTTAGAATGCCTCAGCCTCCTGTTCATCTTTGACTCCCACTGTAGCATCCTCCCTGCTGACCTTCCCCCGATCTTTACCCACAGGCACTCAACCTTGTCATATTCATCATCACCAATTTCAGTACAGTTAAGACACTCCCTTACATACAGTGCTACCCCATATTAATGTGCACACATTTTACTTATTGTTAATGGCAGTGGTTAGGACCCTTGAAATGGAACAGAAATTCAGCATTTCAGGGATCACTTCTAAGGGGGCAGTCAAATAATTTGTGTCCACTCTTGTCCCTTAGAAAACTGGCCTGACCCCAAGTCTGTGCAACTTGACTTAACATTCCTGAAAGTCTCTGTCTCTTTTAAATGGTTTTCTTGTTTGCTGCTTTCTATAAAAAGAGGCTCCCCTTCCATACAGCTGAAGCTTGGGTTTGGTGGTGAATGTCCCAACTCCTGGGAAGCACAAGTAGCTGCCTTTTGCATCACACTGGAATTTGTGAAGGAAGAAATGAAAAGAATGAGAATTTATAAACTTCCTTTAAAAGCCCAATTTTGTGGGAAAAAAAATGGACCCAGCCAAAGCCAACTTGGAGATGAGGCATCCATAGACTACAGATGTTAGGCTGATCTGGGGGATTTTGGAGGAAAAAGATTAATTCAGTCCTTTACTCACCCACTCCTTCCCACCGACTATCCAGTACTCCCATCTGGGCACTTCTGGCACAGGAACCCTCCTTAAAACAGACTACAAGATACTTGGAAATAGATGTGTAATGTGTAAAGGGTTGAACTTTTGCCCTTGATTACATTTATTCTTAAAAATATGGCTTTATCAGTTTCCCACCCTCTCTTCCCATTCAGATAATTACTAACCAGGTCCTGCCAGCAGCAAACAAGATCCTATCATGAGAAGTGGTAGCCATGGCTGAGTAAGACCTGCCTTGGAAATGGGCAGATGTAGCCAAGTCAGAAGAACAAAAAATAAATGTGTTACCAATAGGCTCAAGACAAAAGTCTAGGTGATGGCCTCAAATTCTCCCCATGGTGGGAAGTATTTGCATGCAGGTATTTCTTTGAACCATCACACAGAGGCAGCAGCTCTGTTTATACCAGAGGTCTTTGAAGTCTAAAGATCCAGACAACCTCATTTACTACCTTTTCTCAAATTGAAGAGACCTGGAACTGACTGAACCCTCATCACAATTTTTGGCACCTCATCTCTGAGACCTGCGACCTCATTCCATCAATGCTCTTCTTTTCTGTTGCAGGATTTTTCCTATGTGTGCAAAGCACATGTCATTTCTAATCAGCCCAGGTGTTGTGAGCTTATCAGTGCCAGCTTCTGCATCCTCTTTCCAGCCCCTTGTTGTGAAGCATGACACACTGCATAAGGAAGAGCCCAGAAAGCCATGCCCTGAAGCACCAAGAGACATGCACCCAGCTTTCCAAATAATGTTTATCTTTCCCATCACTTTTCAATCCTACATGATTCATTGTGTGATAAGCATCATAAAATAAAAGTATTCCCAGATGTGTGTGTCACACAGCACTAGGAAGAGCACGTTTCCTCAAAGCCTGGGTTGGTTTGGACAGATTTCCTAGTCAACAGTCACTTTCAGAAAGCAAAAGCTGTTGTTGTGTTCACTTGGTTGTTTTTAAGAGCTGAAGAAAACATGTTCTTTGTTCTTGCATTTTCTTACATATTAATGAGGAAATGCATCCATTGCCCAAGGTAAGGTGAGCCCCTAGGCAAAACAACTGTTTGACAAGTTGTAATGCTGTGGGATGTTCAAATATTACAGCAAAGATCAGATAAATACCCAGAAACAGCAAACAATGAATGGCAGGGGAAGAGATCCAAGCAAACCTCCACAGTACTCAGCGTGGAGACACCTGTGGTAGCTTAGCACAAGCTGGTACAGCTCATGGCACAGCACCGTGTGGCAACACCGGCTCAGGTCCTGCAGGAAGGTTGGCTGTGGGAGAGACGTGCTGACCTCCAGGATCCAGAGCAAAGGATGCTGCCCTGTGCAGCATGGAGACACTCACACAGAAACCTCCCATCGAGTTACACCAGTGACTGGGGGGTCACAAACCAGTGGTCAATAGTGGTCAATGTCCAGAGCTGTGTATGCAGCAAGACAAATGACTTTGACATTGCTTGTCCACAGCTGGGCAGATTGGAAAGAACCAGACAGAAACGATGAGCAGAAGAAGATAAGCAACCTTGCAAGGGACAATCAAACTGTTCCACAGATGCCGTGCTCCTACCTGCTCAACCCAAAAGGGTATGAACCGGGGTTTCTCACTCCCTAACAAACACCCTGGCTGTGGAGACGAAAACCTTTCTGGCAAGGAGCTCACTTCAGGGTAATGTATGATAATGAATACACTTTCACACATAGGCCCTCACTCTGCTACGTCAACCAAAAGGTGACTGGTTTCAGTAAGTCAGGAGACTAGGCTACAGACATCTTGGGGTCCTTTGCAAACTGTTTGTTTATATGAAATCAAAGTTTTGCAACAAGAATACGTCCCAATAAAAAGTTTCTCAACATATCAGTGCCATAGATGCAAACAAAATCCCCCCAAGCATGGTCTTTAATTGGTCTGCCCATATCTTCAAACCTGGGATATTATGAATACACTGGATAGGGGTGATATACTGATAAATGGATGTGGTTTGTGTGTCTTTTAGGCCTCAAGGAGTCATCTGGGAAACCACAAGATTTTGATGAGCCTGCCTCAGAGACATTAGGTTTTATGGAAACAGATTAAAAGAATTTTACTTAACAACTTAATCATGCAGTATAATGAGTAAATAAAAAAAAAATGTCATACAGATAAAACATGGGAAATTCAAGTGCTAGTAATATCAAATGTGTGGAAATGATAATTAGGTGGATACAGATGGAAAATAAAAGCAAATGTGAAAGGAGAAAGACAGATATGTAAAACAGGGATTATATGTTTACTCGAAGACTAGGGCAGTTCAATATTAGAACAGAAAGTCCTTCCTAATGTAACTTTTTCCAGGAAAGTTTTTGTCATCTTTATATTTGAACTTTTGCATGAACATAGAGTGAAAGATTCAGGAATAAAACTGTGATCCGGATCTCTGCATTGCTTTAATGAGGTCTTTAAAATATCTATATCTCAATTTGAGGAAAACCAAAATTACATTCACTGATTACATGGAAAACCTTAGTGTGAGGGTGACACGAATCAAAAACTGTGGCACGCTGGTGCTGCCTTCTGGGAAAGGCTCTAGGGCAGATTCGGGGGCTACAAGAGGGGACGTATTGCTGGGAAAGACCTTGGTGAGACCACGGGAGCACTATTCCTCCTCTCCATGGCAGGACTTCCTCATAGTCACAATCCCAAGGTAAACCGGCTGACAATGTGCAGATATCCAACATCTCTTGAGCAGTGCCTGGAAGACAGCAAGTCAATAATGCAACTAGTGGAAAGACTGCTCTTTCTCTAGTTTCACTTCATTAACCAAACTATTGAAAACAGGAAACGATGTCTTTTCAATCTAGAGAGAGATTCGGTTTCACTTTAAAGAAGTATTTTAACATTTTCTCATTTTTTAAGTTTTAACTGGCTGTGAAGTGAAACAATTTTTTCCTGAAAAAGTCACCAAGACATTACTTTTTCAGCTGTCCTGTTCAATGCCACTCCAGCATACATCAGCTTTACATTTCTTCATGAATGGAAAACACATTTCTGCCTCAGGACTTTTACCTGATGCCCATGAAAACTCATGTACTGTAAAGTCTACAACAAGCAGTGAGGAGCCTTGAGCAAGCACTCTGAAAAGCAGAATATATGAGGATTTCTGTAGCTCCTGGAGAAGCCCTCCAGGCACCCTCGATGGAAAGGCAGAGCTGACCCAGATCTGTCTCCTAGTGACATGTAACCAAACCCCAAAAATGTGCAGAGAACAGGCAAACGAGGAAAAAACCATAATCATAGAATCATAGAATGGTTTGGTTGCAAGGGACCTTAAAGATCATGTAGTTCCAGCTCCCCTGCCATGGGCAGGGACACCTTCCACCAGACCAGGTTGCTCAAAGCCCCATCCAACCTGGCCTTGAACAATTCCAGGGATGGGGCATCCACAGCTGCTCTGGGCAACCTGTACCAGTGCCTCACTGCCCTCATTAGGAAGAATTTCTTGATAATATCTAATCTGAACCTTCCCTCTTCCAGTTTAAAGCCATTGCCCCTTGTCCTATCACTCCATGCCCTTGTAAAAAGTCCCTCCCCAGCTTTCTTGTCGGCCCCTTTAGGTACTGGAAGGCTGCTTTAAGGTCTGCTCGGAGCCTTCTCTTCTCCAGGCTGAACAACCCCAACTCTCTCAGCCTGTCCTCATAGGAGAGGTGCTCCAGCCCTCGGATCATCTTCGTGGCCTCCTCTGGACCCACTCCAACAGGTCCGTGTCCTTCT
>NW_009600797.1:0-11893 GCF_000690535.1 Cariama cristata
AACCATAGTGATTCTATGATTCTATAAAAGTAACTACAGTAAATAAGCTCTTTGAGCCTTTGTGTTCTTTGTGATATGTTATAAGTATCCAGGGGTAATATAATTAAGTGCCACTTGACAATATTTTCCAGCATTGTGTAAAGTTAACTGCACATATAAAACATATTGTCTCCTGCTGCTGACTTTTTATTGTCCTGTGTCTGTACTAAATGCTGGACTGGTATGCTTAAGGATATAATTTTGTGCAGGAAACCACAATAAGGTCTGGGAATAATTGCAACACAAGATCAAGATTAAAAGATAGAACTTTGCAAAAATCATTTGACATTTTTATCAAAAGCTTTTCTCTATATACAGTAATTCTAATGATCAGTTCTTATATAAAGATAAATGTTAGCGAGAGTAACTGACATTTAATGTTGCCACACATCAAAACAGTTATATAAAGCCTGATCAAGTCATGACATTAGCTTGTCATCTGGCTCAACACTCACCTTGAAAACCGTTTTGTTATTATATTTTACAGTCATAGACATGAACAGTTTGGCTTTAAAGAGTATATGTTAGATACGGAGTTTGGCTCAGTCTTCTTCTGATGCTGGTAAAGCTATTCTTGAGGACAATTGACAGCTCTGGAGATCTATACAAAATATGGTTAAATATAGTCTGCCTTCCATTATAGTTTGTTTCAATGGAGATTTTCTTTCTGATGTATGAGGTCAGGAGAAAAAAGTTCTTATATTCAGGCAGCTTCCTCCTCTTTGTTTTATTCAGAAGGCCTCCTCTGCTTGATACAATGTGGAAGGTTACCCTAGCGTCCCTGATCCTTGCCATTTTTTTCAAAATTCCCTTTGAAATATTTTTTCTTTTCTTTGAGAGGGAGAAGAATTGATTTATGGTTCCAATGTTTCGCAGACAATTCAAATCAAGTCCACAGCAATAGAACAAGCAACACTGTAATCCATACAGCATGTGCCATCTGTAGAGGATGTAACTGCAATAGTGTTATAAACTCTCCTCTGTGGGCCAAACATGTGGAACATTCTCTAGACGTTATGTTCTGCTGAAAATGTTTAATGTCGTGGTATTTTGAATTGGGGCGAACATCCAGTAACAATGTACTGTTCCTAAGCATTGAACAACTGTATCAAACACAGCATTTGAAGAAGGGCTTGTAAAACACAAGAGCTTATAAACCCCACACAGAACTCCTTGGGGTCAGAATAGAGGAGCTGCACTTTAGAGCTTCATGAATTACGCTTAACTCTGTTTAGTTAAACTAATCTCATCTTGATCTGAGGACTTAATTCATACCAGTGGGTCCAGCTGGACCAATGAAATAAAAAATGAGCGGCACCTTTTTTCTATAGTGGGCTAAGAACAGAAAATGTCCATTAGTGCTTTTTGCTCTTAAAACACATTGCTTAAAACAATGCATAAACTTAGAGAAGCGATAACACCACCTTAATCGCTATTTGTTGCCACAGAAGCTCCTATCAAGATTATGGACATTTTGTGGGAAGAAGTGACACATAATAAAGGCAGTACTTTTCCCAAAGAGATTAAAGTCTTAAGGTGATCTAGTCTGCTTTTGGTCTTATTAAAGTCAGTATCTATTTCAAACTGGATATCTAGGCTTCTCTTGTAGCTAATGGGGAGACAGATGACTTCTCAGGAAACACATTTCAGGCTGAGAGAATATTCTTCAGAGCTTAGTGTTAACCTTTATAGAGCTAACGTCCTGGGAGTTTATTCTTGGAAGCCTTGAGAACATCCCTGCTGCACATGATTCTGTCTGTGGCAGGAGGAAAAGCCTGCAACATGAGAAGAACAAGTTAATTGGAAAGACTTCTTAGACAGAGCTGTGCCCAAGTCTGCAGTTTCAAGAGAAATCTTCACAATTCAGCATTTGATTCTCTAAGAAATGTCATTTTTTTTTGATGTGCAGTACAATAAAACGGAACTGACTTGAACATAGATTTTTCTACTTCCTTAGCAGATGATCTAACCTGTAGTTTAGTCTAAGCAGTAAGTTAATCACCAAATGGGCCACAGGTGGGTCAAGGGTGTTGTAGATTTTTTTATACTACCCAGGGGCAGCTAACTACTGTTAAGTACCAGAAGGAAAAAATCACAACCAGTTGTTACTCTTTTAATTTAACCAGTTAAATTGAAAGTATTTAGTTGTTTCCTTAGTAATTGCAAGTAAGAGAGAGGCAGCTTGTCCCACAAGGGTGGATGAGTACCTGAAAAGGTCATACTTACCAAAGTTCTGATTGATAGATAAGGAAAACAAGTCTGCCAGTCACTGCATTGTGGAAAACAAAAGCCGTATTTTTTTGTTGATTTGGTTTTGCTGGAAAGGCTGTAGATGTGGTCTACCTGGACTTCAGCAAGGTTTTTGACACTGTCTCCCACAGAATTCTCCTGGAGAAACTGGCAGCTCACGGCTTGGACAGGAACACCCTTTGCTGGGTGAGAAACTGACTGGCCGGCCGGCCCCATAGAGTGGTGGTGAATGGAGCTAAATCCAGTTGTCAGCCGGTCACAAGTGGTGACATTGAGCTGCTGGAGACTGTCCAGAGAAGAGCAACAAAGCTGGTAAAGGGCCTGGAGAAAAAGGCTTACGAGGAGCGGCTGAGGGAGCTGGGGTTGTTTAGCCTGGAGAAGAGGAGGCTGAGCCAAGACCTGATCACTCTCTACAACTGCCTGAAAGAAGGTTGTAGCAAGGTGGGGGTTGGGCTCTTCTCCCCAGTAACTAGCGATAGGACAAGAGGAAAAGGTCTCGGGTTGTGCCGGGTGAGGTTTGGGCTGGACATTGGAAAGAACTTCTTCACTGTTGGAATCGTTGGGCATTGGGGCAGGCTCCCCAGGAGGGTAGTAGAGTCGCCATCCCTGGAGGTGTTCAGAAAACGTTTAGATGTGGCGCCTCGAAACACAGTTTAGTGAGTTTAGCAGGCATGGTGGCATTGGGTGTACGGTTGGACTTGATGATCTTTGAGGTCTCTTCCACCCATAATGATTCTATGATTCTATGGTTCTACTTAAGATCAGCTGACTAAATCCTCAGCTCCCATGACTTACACAGAAGAAAACATGCTTAGGAGGGAGGTTGAAACTGAGATGGTGGATGACAATAAGAGTTACAACACATACAGGGTAGGGAATCTTGACCAAAAAGAAAGAAGTGCCTATTTAGGCAGCAACCAAATGAACACTGTCAGATTACAGGTATTGACACAGACACCTATCATCTGTCACAGACGTACTTTTGAGTCTTTATTTTAGGCATTTTTGTTTATATCTGGCTTTGCCAAGGTCATATATAGGCACTTTGGCAGCTCAAGATTTGAGGTCAGAAGTCCAGTCCAGCGCCTTACCCACAAGATTATCTTTATTCTTAGACACTAGAGACACCTTTTTTGAAAAGTTTGGTCTGTGGTTAAGATTGCAAACAGATTTCCTGTCTTCTACAGTAAACATTTCAAAGAGGGATAGCTTTTGGTTTGACGTGACACGAGGATCTAGCACTCAACAGTTGCCCTTCAGAAGTGGGGCATAGGGCTGTAATAATACATTTAATATGGGTTTTCTCCTGTTCTCCCCAGCTTAGACAGAAATAGAATTTCATTCTGTCAAAGCCAAATAAAAGTGAAGTTTCATATTATTTAGCCTGCTTTCCTCATCTGAAGTTCCTTAATGCTTCAGTGCTCATATGACTCTAAGAACACTCTGAAAACCATGAAAAATATGCTTCTTTGAGGCCCAAAGTTCAGCATTTAAATAATTGCAAAACTAACTAGTCATTTTGTAATTAAAGACACACATTTAAATCACAGCAGGGCACCAGACTTGTCATCTTAGTTTCAGTAAGGTGCTGTTTATATTCAGCAACCTGCTCTTAGTATGCACCATAGTATCAGAGCCTCTGTAGATTTCTAGTCTCAAAGATAAGCTAATCTTTATACTGCTCGTTTATCACCCAAACACAATCTAAGGTGCTTTAAAGATCTGTCTCACCTCCAAACCCTCCTGAGACCCTGTATCATGGGTATCTTAGCCTTTGGTTTTACTGGAACAGTGGCACAGAAAACATCCCAGACGGTGTGTAGTGGAAATGTTAGCAGATACTTTTCCAATGTTTTCTGAAACATGTCTTGCAAAATGGAGGCCTGCTTTCTTTTTATTTATAAATTTTACAAAAAGTTAAAGAGCTTGCATCTGATGACTTGCTGCTTTTATTCAACAGGTTAACAGAATCTCCTAAGTATCTTTTTAGAGTAAAAAATAAGTATCTCTTACTAAAGAACGGAAAAAGAAGAAAAATATCTTTTTTGTCATAAAAGGTATTTCTTTTGTTTGTTTCTGTGAATAACATGAACAGATAATAATGCTCTGACTCTGCATATGGGGGATTGACACTGTAGGGTGCAGGTGTAGAAGTGTATGCGATCTGAGTTTAAAGAAAAGAAAGCTGAGTAATACATATAGAACTTACCTAGTAAGTATAGAGTGACCAGTTCTGGAGTAAACAAGGCAGTTTCTTGGTGCTTGGCCTTGCAAATAGAGTTCAAAACCTGAATGAAGCATATGAGTTCCCTAAAAATTAAGGGTGTACTGGGTTTCCTGACAGCCTGCGTGTCAGTGTGGTAGAGCCCAAGCTGACTCAAGGAAGAAGTGTATCAGATCCCATTGGTCTCCTGGCCACACATACATCTCCTCCACTTTCAATGTGTGTGTGAGAGTAGGGTTCACAGTGCAGAACCAGTCCCTTATAGATAGAGTAAGAGTTTGGCTAAAGGCTTTATACATCAAATGCCATTGACTTTGTGTCTACTTTTTCTTTTATAACACAACTAAGGAAGAAAATAGCCCCATGAGTCACCTTTCATATAATAATCTGAGGGCATTTACCATCCTCTGGCTGTTAAGAAAGTGACATAACCATCAGTTTAGGTGTGCAGGAGGTGGCCATTGTCCCATCTCTCACCATGAGGATTGCTACTGTAGAGCCAAGAGACCAAATTAGTATGGCTAGAGAGGAAGGAAGCAAGGGGAAATCTGTATTCATTTCAAAGATGAAGATGTGTCCAGGGACAGAAAGAGTACTAGGTTCTGCTCCTTGGTTCCAGGACATTCTTTACATTAAAAAGCAGCTTGATGTAGGCAGAATGGTTGCTATAAATTGCCTTAAGTTGAACATATCACAGGGTGAATGACAGAACAAAATTCAAAGTGCCTGTCAACCTTCAAATCCTTTCTTTAAAGTAAGCCCCCCCTCCCCTCCGAAAAGTGGGGCTAGACTTGCCCAGTGTAAGCTGCTGTAATATCTTTTAAAGACAGGTTGTTTTTAATGAGGAGTGTTGTTTGAACAACGTTCTTTTTCACTTGTGACATTTGGCTTCTGGTTTACAAGTCTAATGAAAGGCAATTTGCATTTTGATAAAAAAAATTGGCAGAAAAAGATGTTCTCAAACAAAGCTTTTGGGTGGCATGCGGTGATGAAAACTCTTTGCATTTGTCTCCTCTGTTGAGTTCAAGAGAAGTATCCTGAAATGTGACAATAATTTTCTATAAAAAGCTTCCAAAATCATAGAATCACTTAGGTTTGAAGAGACCTTAAAGATCATTGAGTCCAACCATAAACCTAACACTGCCAAGTTTATGACTAAACCATGTCCCTAAGTGCCACATCTACATATCTTTTAAATACCTCTAAGAATGGTGACTCAACCACTTCCCTGGGCAGCCGGTTCCAATGCTTGACCACTCTTTTGCTAGAAGACATTTTTCCTACTATCCAACCTAAACCTCCCCTGGCAGAACTTGAGGCCATTTCATCTCAGCCTATCTGTGGTTACTTGGAAAAAGAGATCAC
Organism: Cariama cristata; assembly: GCF_000690535.1. Classification (NCBI taxonomy): domain Eukaryota; kingdom Metazoa; phylum Chordata; class Aves; order Cariamiformes; family Cariamidae; genus Cariama; species Cariama cristata. The sequence continues at coordinate 5,879 of NW_009600797.1, forward strand.
CTCAGCTTTCCAGCCACTCTTCCCCACATCTGTAGTGTTGCATGGGGTTGTTGTGACCCAAGTGGAGGACCCGGCACTTGGCCTGGTTGAATTTCATACAAGTGGCCTCAGCCCATCGATCCAGCCTGTCCAGATCCCTCTGTAGAGCCTTGCTACCCTCAAGCAGATCAACACTCTCACCCAGCTTGGTGTCGTCTGCCAACTTCCTGAGGGTGCACTCGATCCTAGGTCATTGATAAAGATATTAAACAGAACTGGACCCAATGTCGAGCCCTGGGGAACACCACTTGTGACCGGCCACCGACTCCATTTAACTCTATTCACCACCACTCTTTGGGCCCGGCCATCCATCCAGTCTTTTACCCAGGGAAAAGAGTGCCCACCCAAGCCATAAGCAGCCAGTTTCTCTAGGAGAATGCTGTAGGAAATGGTGTCAAAGGCTTTACTGTGTTCACAGCCTTTCTGTCATCAACTAAGTAGGTCACCTTGTCTTAAGAGGCGATGAGGTTAGTCAAGCAGGACCTGCCTTTTCTAAACCTGTGCTGACTGGGCCTGATAACATGGTTGTCCTGTATGTGACATGTGAAGGAAGAATCATGCAAGGCAAATTGATACAATTACACTGGAAAGTAGGACTAGTAGATACGGAGAAAATATACTTAAGAGTGGAGGAGAACAACATGGATACTGTAGAGGGAAATCTGTGCCTTTATGAAAAATGTATGAATAGTGTGATTTAATTGATGCAGAGTACCTATGTGGTATGATATACCTGTGATTCCAAAAAGAAGGACTTTTTTGGTCTGACCATGTACATCTATTTCTTTGATCTTGTGTTATTTTATTAATCTTGAAATTTCTGTTTCTTTCATGAGATCATTATGGAATTATTGCTCAAGTTTTGAGTCCTGTTATTTGTATTTTCCTACTAAACATAAGAACAACCATGGGCATGCTGCTGTGATGTGCAGGGTGCATTTCATGGGTGTGCTGAATCCTGATCACTCCTGTCCAAGGGCAGAGAAGCAAAAACCTAAAAGGCTTTCTCATGCTGACCTCAATTTATTAGCTACTCATAACCATGACAAATGTTCCTTATTTTTTTGTATTATATAATATTGGGAGTAATGTTCAGAAAATGGTCTGTTACAACTGACTTATTTCTCAATATTTAAAACACAGTACCTGGGATGTGTAGGATTGTTTTAGATTGTTATAGATCCAGTTAGCTGTCTGTTAGACAATTAAGCTTGGCAAGTGTTAGAGTAAAGTAAACACGTTACTTGTGTTACATGTTAGAGTAAACTAACTGAAGTAAACACTTGCCTATTTGAGGTTTATACAAAAAGCCAGCCAATTATCTTGACTATTACTTTCTGGATATCAAGAAGCAAACCTGTTGACTAAATTGTTAGAGCAGGAGTAGATAGGAGGTAGATAGGAGTCTGTAGAGAGTAAGGTTGGAGGGCAGAGAGAGGATACTCTTACTTTATATGAATTTGGCTCTGGACGGGAAGTATCAGAGTCTGGGTTAATATTTATTTGCACTGGCTGGATGCTTTCCATGCAATTCTCTGTTCCATGATCAAGCAAGCTAGGGACATATGGTCTCAGTGAAACTAACATAAAGTGAGGTCACAGATGGTTGAAAACCATCTTACCTATCATTCACTGACTACATGAATAAGAAATGCGCAAGGACTGGCTTGGCAAGCACAGGAAACAAGTTGGGGACACAGATGCAAGTGAATGTTAATTTATAAAGAGGAAAATGTCTTTCCAGAAAATTATTAAAAGCATGTGTCTTGTTAGATTTAGGATGCATTTATTTCATGCTACCTGGTATTGGTGAACACTTTTGGGGGAGGGGACACTTTTTCTGAAAGACATAGAAATTGGAGATAACTTATCATAAATAATATGGGTGATAAGCAGTTTAGAAAACATGACCTCCAAAGCAAGTATGAAAGAATTTCATTTGTTTAGTCTGGAAAAGAGAAGAATGAAGAGGGCATACGATAACAGGTTTCAAATGTATAAAACGTTATTGCAAAGAAGATGGTGATCAAGTGTTTTCATCCCTGCAAAAGATAGAATGTGAATTAGTTAGATTAATTTGTAACAAGGGCCATTTATATCAGGTATTAAGAAAAACTTGCATATCAAAAGGCCAGTTCAACACCCAAGCAGGCTATTTGAAAAAACAGCAGAATTTCCATAAATAGATATGTTGAAACCGTTGGACAAACTTCTGTCAGGGATGGTCTAGGTAAAGGATTATACCTTAGACAAAAGGTCTGGAATAGAAAACTATCAGTTTTATATCTCCAGCTCACTGATAAAAGTAATAAGTCCTAGGCAAATAGAAAATTAATTATAAATTTTCAGAGCGATTCAGTAATTCATTGCTTGATTGTTTGACTGAATAAGCTGCCAAATTTCATATGTGACTCATTAATTATTCATAAGCAACAAAACCAGCATCGATTTTCTTATTTGTTATGTTCCTACAGCAGGCCATTGTTTTAAGGATTAGATTAATAATTTTCAGCCCATTTGTAGATTCAATGGAAACGGAGATGTGAACCTATATTCAGCAAATTAGGCATATTAATGTTAGGTTTGTTTTTCTTAATCCTTTGGATTTGAACCATCTAAGCAGAGCATATTCAAAATTATTAAATTAAATCAGATTCCTTATATGTAGCATAAGAAATTGTGATTATCATTAGAAAGGTATGTGGGATAATTCAGGGCTATATAAGCCAGCCAATGTTATATAATTCCTGCTACAGGATTTGTGAACCAGAGAATGAAAACACAGTGATAGCTAATAGGCCTCAAAGGAAATGTAGACTTTATGAAGCAAATTAGATTTTCTTTAGTAAGATAACAAGTTTGACAGATAAAAGTAACTGTGGAGATATACTATGTTTTATAAACTTTCAATTTAGCATTGTATCATATTGGAGTTACAAAAATCAACATTATGAAATAGCAGTAAAACACATATTAAATTATATACCAATTGGCAAAAGGGAGGAAGCAGAGAAAACCAAGTGAATCGAGGGTTTAGACAGGAGTTCCAGAAGTGCGCATATTAGGTCTGGTGCTATTCAGGATGTTATTCAATGACCTGGACATAAACATAAACTTCTCACATATCTGTACAAACTAAGCTAATAAGAAAGCATTCTGTAGCAAAAGGTTAACTAGTCTCATCCTTAGGCTTATAAGTAGGGGTGATAAATCTAGAAAGTGTTGGTTTGCTTCTGCATGGTAGGATACTGTAGATGCTGCCACACAAAAAAGTCTTAAACATTATCAGAGGAGGAGCAATGTGCCTTATGGTAAGCAACTGAAAGAATTCTGTCTATTCAGAAATGTTGACAGTGACTTGATTCTGGTCCTTCCCAGAGAGTAAAATACTGGCTATCACTGCCTTTTAGCTCCACTGGAAAAAGGTAGAATTGAAACCAAGATTCGCATTAAAGCCAGACAAACACAAATTTAAAATAAAATACATAACTGGGACAAAACTGGACTCACTCTCTCTTCAGATACTCCTGTCAATATAAGGTCATTTTCAAGACGATACGCTTTAGTCAACACAAATTAGGCTGTAGTCAGTTGCAAACTGATTGAGATAAATACAGCTATGACAGAGAAATTTGTGAAAATGAAGTGATATTCCATTCTAGGTTCATGCTTTTTGGGTACATGAGAGAAAGATGAGCAAGATAATTGTCTTGTTTGCAAAAGCAATTACTGAAAAATTCTATATATGAATATGTATATAAAATTATTAGTCAAATAATTACTCACGATCAAAGGCACAACAGTCACACGAGTGTGGAAGCAGTGGTTCATTAAACAGTGTCAAGTGTTTGCAGTGCATGATGAGATTGTTGCTTGTACTGATGGAGTTCTCTTGGTCACTGCAGACAGTATATTGACGTACAGATAACTGCATCAACCCAAGTCTGCTAGCCCACTGTGCAGCCAGCTTCCTGCATTTTCTACTTCAGCCTTTTTCCTCTTGTGTCTTGACTTCATTAATTTTTCCTCATCTTTTTTCTCCTCTTGCTTATATTGGACTTTGTAGGAAGCAATATTTAGAACAGAGTGAAGTCCTTACCTGAACATGTCATATAAAGCTACATCAGTTCTATTTGCCCTTTTTCCACTGTGTAAACTACTTCCACTCTTGCTTTACTTTGCCATTCTTCCAAAGAGTGAAGTCTGATGTTGTGTGGCAACTGAGAACAGCTGTCAAAGTGAAGAACTTCTTCCCTAATGGATTTTCTAAAGCATGTTTAATGACAGAGATATGGTTTACCATGCATGCTAAACTGTCTCAATGTCCCCTGTAGAAGTGCCGGGGTTGGAATGGGCTCCATATTACTTGCCTGGAAAAACACAGACTGCTGCATAGTCCCACAGTCAATGCTGTGGCTCTGTACAGTACCAGTTGTATGCATTCGCAGGCAAGAATAAGAGCAAGAGTGTGTCTTGTTCAGTTCTATCTAGGTGGCAAGAAATCTGTTGTGGATTTCACGCTCAATAAAAAAAGACAGGAAACGGCACAAGATTTCTATGTATTGCAATAGTACTGCCAGCTGTCCTTTGTTTAATTAGGGCAGCCCTTGTTATATGGTGCTTGTTTTAAATATGTTCTGGCTCAAGTTGAGAAAATTCTCTATATTTACGTAAAACACAATAATGTTAACAGTAAAATGTTTACAACACACACAATCTGGGAGGGACAGAAACAAACAAAAATCACATTTAATTTAGTAATTAGAACCAAATAGTAACTTGCTTCTAGGACTGGATTTGAAGAAAATTTGAACTTCTCACTAAGCCTCAGGCACTGCCCAAAACTTAAATTGATCTTTTTCTGTGAGGTTCTGTGAAGTTGATTTAAGTCATTCTTCCCAATACTCCTTATTAGCACTGCTGTACTTCCTGGTCTAGCCACATTTAATTTTTATGTTGCTTTTGTGATATGCTTGTCCTCGCCCAGCAGTTTCTTGCCAGTGATCCCTTATGCATAAAACTCCTTATATCACCTTGCTGCACTAAGGGCATACCTTCTAAGTAAAGATTAAGGCTCTAATTTTGCTCTACAATGCTGATACAATCTCTTGTTCTCATGTAATATAGCTCTGAGCTAACTATTTGTTTAAAGAAGAAGTAACTAGACGTAAAACATTCTCAATAAAAGTTTAATGTGTGGCTCTAAATCCACCCATTCTCCCCTTCCTGCAGCTCTTGGTCCTGCCACTTCTGAATGACATTGAGCATTTATGTTGGTCATTACAGTGCATTGGCAAGGTTCACGTTGCGCTCCTCTGAAACAGAATCATAGGATCACAGAATCCTCCTGGTTGGAAAGGACCATTGAGATCATTGAGTCCAACCAACCAACCAGCACAGCCAAGTCCACCCCTAAACTGCGTCCCTAAGCACCACGTCTACGTGCCTTTTAAATGCTTCCAGGGATGGACACTCAACCAGTTCCCTGGGCAGTCAGTTTCAATGCTTGACCACACTTTCGGTGAAGACATTTTTCCTAATATCCAATCTAAACATTCTCTGGTGCAACTTGAGGCCATTTCCTCTTGTTCTATTGGTTATTACCTGGGAAAAGAGATTGAACCCTACCTCACTGCAACCTCTTCTCAGGTACTTGTAGAGAGTGATAAGGTCTCCCCTCAGCCTCCTTTTCTCCAGACTAAAGAACCCCAGCTCCCTTAGCCCCTCCTCATAAGACTTGGGCTTCAGGCCCTTCACCAGCTCTGCTGCCCTTCTCTGGACTTGCTCCAGCACCTCAACATCTGTCTTGTAGTGAGAGGCCCAGATCCGGACACAGTACTTGAGCTGTGGCTTCACCAGTGCCAAGTACAGGGGGACAATCACTTCTCTGGTCCTGCTGGCCACACTATTTCTGATACAGGCCAGGATGCTGTTGGCCTTCTTGGCCACCTGGGCACACTGCTGGCTCATGTTCAG
>NW_009600797.1:11925-16347 GCF_000690535.1 Cariama cristata
GGCTCCCCAGCCACTCTTCCCCACATCTGTAGCGTTGCATGGGGTTATTGTGACCCAAGTGCAGAACCTGGCACTCGGCCTGGTTGAATTTCATACAAGTGGCCTCAGCTCATTGATCCAGCCTGTCCAGATCCCTCTGTAGAGCCTTGCTACCCTCAAGCAGATCAACACTCCCGCCCAATTTGGTTTCATCTGCAAACTTTCTGAGGGTGCACTCAATCCTCTCATCCAGATCATTGACAAAGATTTTAAACAGAACTGGACCCAATACCGAGCCCTGGGGAACACCACCTGTGACCAGCCACCAACTCAATTTAACTCCATTCACCACCACTCTTTGGGCCCGGCCATCCAGAAAGTTTTATACCCAGCAAAGAGTGCGCCCACCCAAGCCATAAGCAGCCAGTTTCTCTAGGAGAATGCTGTAGGAAATGGTGTCAAAGGCTTTACTAAAGTCTAGGTAGATGACACCCACAGCCTTTCTGTCATCAACTAAGCAGGTCACCTTGTCTTAAGAGGCGATGAAGTTAGTCAAGCAGGACCTGCCTTTCCTAAACCTGTGCTGACTGGGCCTGATCACTTGGTTGTCTTGTACATACTGCGTGATGGCACTCAAGATGATCTGCTCCCTAACCTTCCCCAGCACTGAGGTCAGGCTGACAGGCCTGTAAGTCCCCAGTTCCTCCTTCTGGCCCTTCTTGTAGATGGGCATCACATTTGCTAACCTCCAGTCAACTGGGACCTCCCTGTTTAGCCAGTACTGCTGGTAAATGATTGAAAGTGGCTTGGTGGGCACTTCTGCTGACTCCTTCAGTACCCTTGGGTGGATCCCATCCAGCCCCATAGACTTGTGTATGCCCAAGCGGCATAGCAGGTCACAAACCATTTCCCCTTGGATTATGGGGGCTTCATTCTGCTCCCCATTCTTGTCTTCCAGCTCAGGGGGCTGGGTACCCGTAGAACTGGTCTTGCTAGTAAAGACTGAGGCAAAGAAGGCATTAAGTACCTCAGCCTGTTTCTCACTGCATCCAATAAAGAATGAAGATTTTCCTTAGCCCTTCTTTTGTTACTAATGTATTTATAGGAATATATTTTATTCTCTTTTATGTCATTAGCCAGATTAATTTCTAGCTGGGCTTTGGCCCTTCTCATTTTCTCCCTGCATAGCCTCACAACATCCTTCTAGTCCTCCTGAGGTGCCTGCCCGTTTTTCCAAAGGTTGTAAACTCTCCTTTTTTTCCTGAGTTCCAGCCAAAGATCTGTGTTCAGCCAGACTGCTCTTCTTCCCCACTGGCTCATCTTCAGGCACATGCAGACAGCCTGTTCCTGTGCATTTAAGATTTCCTTCTTGAAGAATGCCCAGCCTTCCTGGACCCCTTTCACCTTCAGGACTGCCTCCCAAGGGACTCCGTCAACCAGGCTTCTGAACAGGCCAAAGTCTACCCTCCAGAAGCCCGAGGTAGCAGTTCTGCTGACTCCCCTCGTTCTCCAAGGATCAAGAACTCTATCATTTCATGGTTGTTATGCCCAAAACAGCCTCCAACCATCACATCACCCACAAGTCCTTCTCTGTTCACAAACAACAGGTTCAGTGGGTGCCTTCCCTCGTTGGCTCCCTCACCATCTGTGTTAGGAAGTTTTCTTCCACACACTCCAGGATGTCCTAGATTGTTTACTCTATGCTGTGTTGCATTTCCAGCAGACATCTGGTAGGTTGAAGTCCCCCACAAGAACAAGGGCTAGCGAAATACGTGTAGTATTTTCTTCCAAAGCACAACTGTATTTGCATGGTTACTATGTTTTTCTCAGTAACTTTGTTTTCTAGATTAAAATAATGAAGTCCTGTTTACAGACTATAGTTCAAACAGGTAAATATCAATTTATTTCTCATTCCTTCCTGAACCTACTGATTGAGAAAGTTGTGCCTTGTTCTCAGAAGACCATCATGATCCCATACTTTAAGGGTTATGCCCTATTGCTGTTTGGCTCAGATGCCAGCTGTGCTGAGTCTCCTCATTATAAGCATTAAGGACACAGCCGCTAAAATCATTCTTCTGTCAAAAGGCTTGGCACCTTTTCATTGCCTTTCTATCTTTAACCACCCTTAAAGAAGAGGGCTCCATTGAGACTTTCCCTGATATGCATCATATGTTTCACTGGTCTCATGATACTAGCTGTGATTGTTGCCTCTGCCTTCAGTATGTCTGCAGGGGTTTTGTTTATGTTCCTTCCTTAGGACCGAGGCAAAAAAAATCCTCCAAATGAAAATCTGTATAGTTTTTCCTTTATTTTCTCATAAATCACTTGTTGAATTCAGCTCTTCAGTAAGGACCATAACCCCATCCTCCCTGATATGGCATAGAGGTATGCATGATGATACTTTAATAATAACACTCCTCTCATCTATTTATTGTTCTCTGTCATACTGCACCATACAGGACTAGGCAGTGCCAGCAGGACCAGGGAAGTGATCATCGCTTTGTACTCTGTGCTGGTGAGGCCGCACCTCGAATACTGTGTTTAGTTTTGGGCCTCTCACTACAAGAAGGACATTGAGCTGCTGGAGCATGTCCAGAGAAGAGCAACAAGACTGGTGAAGGACCTGGAGAAAAAGCCTTACAAGGAGCGGCTGAGGGAGCTGGGGTGGTTTAGTCTGCAGAAAAGGAGGCTGAGGGGAGACCTTATTGCCCTCTACAACTACCTGAAAGGAGGTTGTAGCGAGGCGGGGGTTGGTCTCCTCCCTGGTAACTAGCGATAGGACAAGAGGGAACGGTCCCAAGTTGTGCCAGGGGAGGTTCAGGCTCGACATTAGGAAGAATTTCTTCACTGTAAGAGTCATTAAGCATTGGAACGGGCTCCCCAGGGAGGTGGTAGAGTCACCATCCCTGGAGGTGTTCAAAAAACGTTTAGACGTGGCGCTTCAAGACATGGTTTAGTGGGCATGGTGGCATCAGATATACGGTTGGACTTGGTAATCTTTGAGGTCTCTTCCAACCATAATGATTCTATGATTCTATGATTCTATACCAGACAAGAGAGTTGTAATCATATTGGAGCAGTAACATGTTTTCTATTACCTTTTATTATTTGGCACCTAAAACAATGGAGTCTGATAACAGCAGTAGCTGTAGCTAACAATTGTACTTTCACTGTGAATAGTAAACTGATAGCCACTAAATATACAGTGAAATGAGGACACCTGCCTTAATGACTGTGAGGTACAAGGCTTTGTCATATGGATTTGTAAGAGTTGTGAACCTCAGAGATGGCCATTATCTTTGAAGGATGCTGATTAAGCTAATTTCCTACCTACGTTGTAGAAGCAGCAGCAGGGGATAACATTGGTGCTCCTATGGGGTGAAAAAAATGAAAAAAGAGCATAATGAGTTTGTCAGGAAACTGACATCAGTTTAAGTCTGTGTGCATATGTGTGGTGTTTATGGGTATAAATATTGTTACTTGTTATATACATTAACACATAATTAATTTAAGAAAATGGAGTTTAGGAAGAGTAGTAGCATACTATATATTTTATGATATATCCATATCTTGTTAGTGCTATAATTAACTGGAAGAATAATTTTACCCTCTTCTCTCTGCATTTTAGTTACGCTGAACCCTTCCCACGCTTGCAGAGTTTAAGCCGTAACAGAATAGTCATGAACATTGTACATTTTCCCTCTTTCCCAGAACAGTTCTTTTTTTTAAAGCTTACGTAAAATGGTGATACAGAGTGTGAGAAGGAGAAACCATGAGTGGCTGAGCTGTCTCCAGTATAAATAAAGGGCACTATATAATGCAGGGTCAGTCTGTCATCTGATCAACTATCACACTTACTTTAAGAATGAACAAAAGAAAAAAAAACTAAAATGAGCACTACAAATTATTAAGCTGCCGTCAGATGAAAAGCTTGCATTAAATAGAACAAATTGATTTACTGGTTAATTTATAGTGCAGTTAGTAATAGCTGAAATAAATAAAGGTTCTTGGACAGTATCCATAAGTCAACTGACATTAGGACATAGCATATTTTGAGGAGGAGTATGTTAATGGAGAGGTTTATTCACTGTGGCATTATTCTTGCAAGAACCACTGAAAAATATAGCAATTATCTATGAAAATTATCTGCTTTTTGTGCAAGTTACTAAATGTCAAAAGGAGGTGGATATTGACCTTTGCATATTGTAACTGCTCGGGTCAGTTGCGTTTCCTGCAATCAGTGTGCAATGGAAGCTTGAGTCAGACCCAAATTGCATCTCTCTATAACAGTAAGTAAAAAGGGACCAAATACCATTGTGCTGATGTTTCCTGGAAGTTTGTGCTCTGCTGAAGAAACTTATACTTGGGCTGCTTTTAGTCACCCTGATTTCTTTTAGTTAGAAAGATTTTAGCTACTTATGTTTCTTCCCTGTTCAGCACAGC
>NW_009600798.1:0-17358 GCF_000690535.1 Cariama cristata
ATATATATATATATAAAGGACTCTAAGCCTCTGGGTTTGTGCTCCTGACAAGGAGTCTTAATTCATACCGAGATAGCTTCAGAACAGCACATCAACACTTGGCCCTCCTCGCTAACCGGTTTCCTTAGATCCGCTGAGCTGTTTGGGCTGAATGAGCAATTAGAGTATAAGAAAACAGATGGCTCTATTTGGCAACTTCTTTAAAAGTGTCATTTTGAGACTAGCCAGGTCATATCACAGCTAAATTACTCCAGATTAACTGCTTTCAGTCGACCTGTAATAAAGAGATGAAACTATTTGGGCAGCAATCTCTAAGATTGCCAAACTGATTGCACCCATTCAACTACCATCGTATTTTATCATTAAGAGCAGAGTCGATTATTCCTCATTAATAGGATCACAGAATCACTGACTGGCTTGGGTTGGAAGGGACTTTTAAAGATATTTAATCATTGCAGAAAAGATGCACGTTTGGCAAACACAGTGTTTCTACACAGAGCGTGTCCATTTCCTTCTCCTTTTTTATTCAAAATCGCAAAGCTTTTCCACGTATGGAGAAAGACTCCTCTTCCAAAATGCCTTTGGGACTGAACAGGGATGTTACTGGACAGCAGCACTGCACGGCAACCCCAACTGAGGACTGAAGGAAGGTATGGATCACGTTCTCGTCTATAAAAATTTAATTGCTAGTATGAGTCCAATCTGCAACCCAAGAGCCAAGGTGCCTGTCCATCCCTGTCCATCAGACGTCCTTCCCGGTGAGGGTGGTGAGGCAGTGGCAGAGGTTGCCCAGAGAAGCTGTGGCTGCCCCATCCCTGGAAGTGTTCAAGGCCAGGTTGGATGGGGCTGTGAGCAACCTGGTCTGGTGGGAGGTGTCCCTGCCCAGGGCAGGGGGCTGGAACTGGATGGGCTTTAAGGTCCCTTCCAACCCAAACCATTCTGTGATTCCATGACACATGCGTTCAACATCACAGTCGATAGAAGTTTTGGGGGCGAATCCCCGCTATCTCAATCTCCAACTGGTTTCCTGAGAAGGAATCGACACCAGTTTAGTGAATAATTCTGCTGCGATCACAAAATCGCAGGATAATTTAGGTTGGAAAGGACCTACAGTGGGGATCTTCTCCAACCTCCAGCTCCAAGCAGGGACAACTTCAAAGCTGTGTTAAGTTGCTCATGGGCTATCCAGCCAGAGGTTTAGCATCTCTGAGGACAGAGACTCTAGTGTACAATATCAATACAATGGCTATGCAATTAATTCTCATTCTCTACATAGTGATCATGGTGCAGAGTAGAAAAACAAGAACAAAACACATACTAAATTAAGCTAACATAATCTGAAGACAAATTCAGCCAAGAGCATCATTCTCAAGTTCCGAATTTCAGGAATCAGCTATAATTTGAGAAAGGACTTGGAGTTGTCAAGGCTTTGTTGGAATTTAATCTGCCTGATCCCCATTACCTAAAATTTCTACGTTACATCCAAGACATCATCTTGGGCAGTGTAACGTTTCTTTGTGCTTCACTGAGATGTCAGGTGGGGATAGCTTCAAAATGACCCCTCCAACTGCTGCAGCCCCCACCCAGGCTGCAAAAGCCCCCCTACTTCAGAACTATTAGACAGCAGTTGGAGCAAAATAAATAGTTGATGTTTTCCAGGATGAAACCAGTTCTGATTATAAGTAAACACTGTACTTTTTAACCGCTGCCAACATATGATTTCAACATCCAATTTTAAATCAACAAGTACAATCTGAACTTCCAGCAACACAAAACACATGAAGGAATTTTAAGCTGGTATTTTTATGTACAGTAGTTGCCCATTTCATATGAACCACCAGAAAAATAGACAACACTACCCAAATCCATCTTTCATTCACTCATCTGTAGACTGGGACTGTAAGCTCACGACTAATTTCAAACCCAAAGCTGCTATTTACAATTCAGATGAGAGTCTGGCAAACACACATTTTTCAAAAAGTATGAATCCTACTTTTGCATTTCAGTTTAATCATAAATCGGTCCAGTTGGGGGAGGGGTAATTAATTTTTTCTGAAAGACAGTAACTGCGTTCTAGGCAAATTAATGTTTTAAAAATCCTATTATAGGCTACATGTGTAAATGAAGTCTGCAGTTTAGTGATGCCGCCTCAGAGAACATTTCCGACCTAACCCATTACCACCAGGTCAGTTCTGGCAACTTGTCTGATGCAGAACTAGAAGAAAATTGGATTCTTTAACCTGAATTTAACTATTCATAATTAGGCTTTAACTGCAAAATGAATTAAAGATTAAAATTGCCTAACCAATTTTAAAATGTAATTTCAAGAACGTATCTACTTATGCCTTTTTTGCTCTTCCAGCTGTCCAAGGTTAGAGTTTGCTGGGTCCCTATACCAGAGGCACATCTTGCAGGGTTGTTCCCAAGAAATTCCAGGGGACTTCTAGTTATTAACAGGGTCCAGCAGAAAGAAAATCTGCTCTGACAGTTCCCTTGTCAAAGGTTAGCTGAAACACAAGTGGAAGAGCTGGAAGTTATTCTGGGAGAAGGATTTAACAGTTCTGGGGAAAAGAGAGCCCCCAAAGGCATTCTCCTAATTTTTTTATTTTTTTTTTAAATATATACATGTGCTATTTAAATAGCTAGACACCTAGCTAGCACCATTTTTAAAACCTGATCCCTCATATGTTCTAATTGCATTGGTAGCTTTGAGCCATTAGATTAGTCTTAACATTGCCAATGGACCATCACTTAGTGGGGCTTATGATGCTTAAGGGAAAATAACGTCTTGTCTACATATTTTGCAATTTTCTACCACTTTAAAAAAAAAAAAAAAAGATTCAGTCATTCACAAACAGCTGTAGACCACCCAAATTACTGAATCTTTTCCAAGTTCAATAATAGCAAGGAGAGATATATTTCTGGGTTTGGTATATCTGATGCTCTGTACCAGCATTATCTCTTTGTATAACCAGTCTGACTGAAAGATCTCTTTCCCCATATACTTCTATTAATAATAACAAAAAAATCAAAAATTAACACTGCTAGAGTTACAGAAGGCATTACAACATCCCGCAGCTCAACATTTTATCAGCACTAAGAGACTTTGCCAGCCTAAAGCAAAAACGTTCGTACAGCAGCACTCACCTACCGCCACCAGCGAGACCTGGCACAGTGTTTTCCTTAGTTATTGTCATCACCGTCGCCCAAAAATGAGGAATTTTCAGGCTAAGTCAGAACACCGAGTTCAGTGGTTTAAGTTACTTAAAATTTTCCTTTTCTTTCCCCAGTTTCCCCCAGGTTTCTTTCACTATTTCCTCTCTAGCCCCGAGCAGCAAATGGAAATGTGCTCCACATCCATGTGAGATAACGGTCTAATATAAATGGAAACTCTTCCCTTATACCAGAAGAAAACAGCCATCAACAAGACAAATAGGTGGGGTTGCTCATTTCTAAGCGTTTCTGGATGAGTAGAAAAAGGGGAAAAAAAAAAAATGTTCTGGCTCTCCTTGAAATGCATCTGAAAGCTATTGCTTCTCCTACATCCCAGAATCAAAGGAACTACCATTAAAAGCTACGTGTGCTGTTCCTAACTTGGCAATATTGTACATTCCCTGTGTTTCTGGGTTTTTTCTGGATTTCTTATATATTTTTCAATAGCAAGAACTGTCTTTAACATGAGGACTCAGAGGACTGAGCATGCTGTCAGTCATCCGTAAATGCTGCTAACAAACAGCACTTCAGATCTTCACTGCCAATAATGAAAGCTTATTTGGGACAGGGAAAAATTGCAGTTGAAGCTGTTTCCAAGGACTTTCTGCTTGGAGTGAGATGGTTACATTTTTATGACATAACTTGTCTTGTTATATCTTAAATACCAGCTCAATTACCCTCATTTCAGAGCCATCTCATCAGTACATTTCTGATCTCCACAATTCAATGCTGGTTCACACAGGCTTTTGGGGTTTAAAGCAGTACGAAATGACTCCATTTTAAAATACTCCATTTCAAAACTACAGTTGAATTATTTTTTTTTTTTTAATAAATGTATTTTTTCCTTTCCACATCTCTGAAAGCCATCACTCCCGAGATCTGGTTGAGTCTGCATCCGCTGAGCCCTGCCTACAGGATCTGGTGTACCAGAGGCGACCACCGCAGCCGGCAAAGGCCACCCGCAGCACTTACACCTACAGATCACCTCCCGGGCTAGTTCATTTCTAAGCACGCTGGCTCTGCCTTTGCTCCCTCTTTTTCGTCTTTCCAAAGGTCTGATCACTGATCCATGCCTACCTGGACCAAACTGCCCATCACACACCTCCAAAGGCTGCATATTCGTTGTCTCATGGAGGTGATGTGGGAGAAAGACTAACTCGCGTGTGGACTTCATGATGGACAACACAACGACAAGAAGAGTTTCCCCTGACCAGCTTCTTCAAAGCGTTAGAGAATTTGTCTGTTTTCTGGTGTCGCTACATAAGTAGACCCAGCAGCCCATAAAAACAGTCTTTCTTCCTCAAAGCCATAAATCAGTTATCAGAAAAGGAATTGCTCAAGGTCTGGCAATATCCAACTGGTTGACAAGGTAAATGGTGTCAACTGTCACAGCAGAGTTCAGAGAAGCAATTTCTCAGTTACTTAAGCATTTTTTCTTGAAATAGCTCTCTCTATTGCATTTATGAATTGAGGCTACTTTCATCTAACGTCCAAAACAACGTAAATAAGAAGACCAGATTTGGAAATACCAACAGCCGTGGTCACTAAGTACCAACAGTCACAATGTCATGGAAGCCAATGTTTTCAGCTACAAATGAGCGTGGTGATGTGGAAATTTGATGCATTTGTTTACAGGAGGATTTTAAAATAAGGATAAGAGTATGCAAGAGCCGTAAGTCGAAAGGCAAGAAAATTAAAGACAATAGACTCTGCCTGTTGTCCACCTGAGGAGGTGCAACAGAACCTCCAATGGGAGGAGAAGAGGACACCAGGGAGGAGAAGGCTCATCAGAAAACAAGATTATGGGAAGCAAACGAGTCAAAATCCAAACCAAGAGCAGCATAAACAGACAAAATACCACAAACAACCCAGAAAGTGCATATACCAAATAGAAATCTACTCCATGTGTATTATTTTTCAAGTACAGAAAGATTAGGCATCTCCACAGAGCTACTAGAGAACTACAAGATGGGAGAAAAAGTAAATATATACTAAAGCAAATAAAACCAAAAAATATTTACTTAACAATTCAGAAAAAGCTTAGAATGACCCGTCCATAATGTTTTCAAAACCACACTATTATATTCAAATCACTCGTAAGACTTATCCCTAATAAGTGTATTTAGGATTATCATGGAATTACCCAATGTCTTACTGCACATGAAGCAAACTGGCTGTAACGATGCGTTGCCCTACCACACACAGATAAACAGACACAGCACGGGAAGCAAAATAACTCAGACAAAATCCTTCGATTGTGGCTGTACGGTAATGACTAAAGAGTCTGTAATTGGGGGGGTGACCTCAAAAAGCTATTAATAAAAGCCCTAGCAAGACACTATTAAAAAACTAAAGTTACAGCATAAGAGGCAAAGGGACTGTCGTGGATTAGAGAGCAGTTAAGTTATAGGAAACAGCCTAGTATTAAACGTTGGACGTTCAGGCTCCCGAAAGGGTAACAGCAAGGTGCTCCAAGATCCTTTACAAAGACCAGCGGTATTTCACGTGTGGTGCCGAAACGGGAAAAGAGAGTAAAAGAGATAAGGTAGCGTTTAAAGAGATTAAATTGTTCGTAATAGTCATAATTAAGTTGGGCGATTCAGAGAGCCCTGACAGAAGTGCAGCCAGTGAAATCATCTGCTGAGCGATGCAAGGTAGTATGTGTGTATACTGAATAAACGAATATATCCCCCTCACATGCAATGAGGACTTCAGCTATGCAGGAACGACTTGGGTAGCGGCATCTTCCAAAGTCTCTGCAAACTAAGCACGCTAGTGGATGCACAACACTGCTGCTCAACCAGACACCCCAAGGTCCAAGGTGCTCACAAAAGGGAGGATATTTTGGGGCAATCGGGGCAGGACGGTGATGTGCACAACAGGAAAAATTCCGCTGAGAGCTGAACAACGCTGTATCTCAATGCCCTTCCACCTCGGCGTGCAAGCTGCTTTCAAGGTCAAGTATTCAGGCAGCCTCTCAAACACACAGGCAATAATCCTCCCATCTAATACTGGGTTGCACTGGCAGCTGACAACAAATATAAAGGGCTCAATTATATTTTTTCCATAATTTCACAAAAGTTTTAAGAAAACATGAAGATATTAAGCAATGGTGATGAGAAGAACTGAATGAAGAACATGGAAGGGAGCAGAAAGAAGCCAGACAGCATCAACCAGCGAAGCTGCGTAACGTACCGACCCCCAACGCACCCACATCTCCCCCTTCCCTTCTCCCCTACCTCTTCTCCTTTTCCACTTCAAGCGGCTGATGAGATGAATTGGATGCCAGGAAAAATTTACCCAGGTAAAGAAACAAAGGTGTGTATCGGTTTAAATTCAAGAGAAAAATAGCATATATGAAAGCAGTATCTTAAAAAAAGGTAATATAGGAAATTAAATTAAATGCCACTATTTACCCCACCATATACTGCACGAACAAGGGATAAGAGAACAAAGTAAAATTCAAATTGCAATTTACTCCAAGTTTGCAAAACTCACTGCTAAACACTGCGCAAAAGCTTAGTGTGATTCAAGAAGAGATTTGAAATTTAAAACAAATTCACATACACACACACACATATGTTTTAAAGGGGAAAATCTAAAGTATCAGGACTTATAAACACCAAATAAAAGGTATTAAAAAGATCTCGTAGGAGTAGGTTATTCCAAAATCGCTCGTGATGGGGCTTCTTGAATCTTTCACTGAATGCTGCAGTTTTTGTACCCACGCAATAAAAATCAAATGGCCAGATGAAGGACTGATTAAAAAAAATGCATTAAACACCGCACTTCATTTTTTCAGAAACGAACAGCATTTCTGCATTAAATCTGTCACTGCATGACACCTGGCATTGCCTTGAGGAGCTTGGGGAAGAAGGGAGGACGGGAAAGGGGACCTCTACGAGCAGGGCTGCCCCCTCCAGATGTTACTGCCCAATTAGTCTGGGCAGCACCCTAACCGTAACCAAGAAAAGGCACATTCCTTCCCTGACTACTCTTCTTTCCTGAAGATACCAAGCCTGAAGGTTTTCATAGTCATGCCTTATTCTTCAGCATGAGATGAGAACTGCCCGACCTCCCGGCACATTCAACTTCGGGAGACAGGCAAACAGCTGCACACAAAAACTCAACCGCGTAACATCATCCCATACCGAGTGTTCCCAAGTATAAATATTGAACGCGAGGTGCTTCGGTTTGTTATTTTGATGGGGTTGCATTACTGGCAAAAAAACTAATGTGAGAGGACAGCAGCATTTGAAGCTCCAATTTGGTTCTCCTAAAATCACCTGTAGCTCAGCTCCGGCAAGACCCAACCGATCCTTCCAGATCCAAGACACGCTTTCTCCGACGCATTACATTCACATTTTCATTCCCCCTCCTTTAAATTTATCATCCTGGAAAATACTTAAGAGCCAGTAAACCCATTTGTGTCCGTTCTGAGGCCAACACTCATTTGTGAGCCACGGCAGAGCAATACAGAAACCAGATCATAAACCCGGCATTTGGGTTTTCTCTTTTTTAAAACCACACCTATTTCACAGGTGGGATTGAAAAAAAGGTGGGACACAAAAGATGACAACGATAATGAGAACTGAAGGTTCAGCTACGTGTCTGGCTTTCAAAGGAGAAAGCAGAATCAAAGGAGCAGAAAGGAGGAGGAACTCTTTAAATAAATACATATAGCGGAAGGCAGAGCCGGCAGGCATCCTGCAACGCGCTCCTTGCGCCGGCAGCGCGGTCTGGAGCTGGGGGATGATAACAAGAACAACATGTGTGTATGGGGAATTTTTTCCTCTCATTTTACTAACACAGATATTCCCACTATAAATTGATTTAGTGAAATGATCGGGAGAAAGGTAATGATCGTACTGTTGCCCACACTACTCGTGCTATTGCCCATCTGCACCCCTCGGTGAGGTATTAAAGGCAGCACGGCAGAACGGTTTCTCTAAACAATACTTGACTGATAACCTCCTGTGCCCAAGCAATTCTGATTTTTTTTTTTTTTTTTTTTAAAAATCAACATTAGCACCAGCCGATTCCTACACGGCATTCAGCTGGGATCCTGCAGAC
Organism: Cariama cristata; assembly: GCF_000690535.1. Taxonomy (NCBI): domain Eukaryota; kingdom Metazoa; phylum Chordata; class Aves; order Cariamiformes; family Cariamidae; genus Cariama; species Cariama cristata. The sequence continues at coordinate 8,287 of NW_009600798.1, forward strand.
ACAAAACCTTCATATAAAAAAAAGGAATTTTTTTCCCCAAAAAATTATTTTAAGGTAGCAAAAGGGATTTTTTTCCCTTACAGCAAGCTGTATTTCTGTTTGAGGAGAAAAACTTAATACACATTTCCTCTTGTGTAGAAAATATTCTGATTGCACTACAGAGACCCACATTCCGCTGATACACTTTCAGTGTAAAATAATACTCAGGAAAATGAATTTTTAAAAACATAAAAGACAGTAAAATATATACATTAACACTTCTGAATACCTACACCCACTCTGTAATCCCCAGGGACAAACCCAACAAATTCAGACGCTTGTTAATTAGCTCTTATTGCCTGCCACATGTAAAAATGAACAGCCTTCCTGCCACCGCGGCAATAATCTGCAGTCAGGACGCGTTTTATCATCGTATCAGCTGCAGCCACCGCCGGCTCTGACAACAACTGAACGGTTTGGCAGAGTGCCTCAAATTACTGCCGACTAAAAGCACTTTAAACCGTCCTGCTGGAGCTTGACATGACAAATAAAGCAATGATTCATAACTGAATTACAGCGAGATGCTCTGGAAGGCAACGAGCAGGCTTGCCGACGAGAAGAACTCGCCATTCCTCCCCGCCGGCAGCTGGGGGAAGGGAGTCGGAGGATGCTCCGGTGACATGCCAGCATTATCATTCCGGCCGGAGAGACTGCTAAATGGAGGGGAGGCATCAAAGGAGGCAAGCGATGGTAAATAAACTGCAGTGGTCTTCCCATACAACATCATTACACTCAATTACTTTCTGTAGTCTGTAAGCTTTCTGTCTATAATCCTGTTTAAATCAACAAGAGAATTGGCTACCGATTCTGAAATCCCAAGTTATTTGAACATTAAATGGAAAATATTTAGTAACTCAAAGCCAAGTCCACCAGAGCAACCAAAGCTATCAGCTTATAAATCCCCATCAAAACCTTTAATGAACTGACAAAAATAATCCACAAGCTGTACTTGTGAAACAACCCTCACAGTCTGTCGACAAACCGTTTTATTGTTAACTTGTGATGAACAGCAAATTTTTCATTTCTTTTCCAGGCATTTTTGCCGAAGAAATACCTTCGAAACCTGACCTGCCCACAGACAAGGCAATAGCATCTTTGCAAATGCAGAGCGCTGCCGTGATCGTTTCCAAAGTGCCCATTTTGAAGTCCCTTCGGAAACAAGACCGCAGCTTAATAGGTCTGCCTTGTACAGCTCTTGGAGGAAAGTGCACTGAAGTGATTTTCACGATCAGCTTCTCTTCCTTCAGCAAGACCTAAGTCCTCTCAGTGCCCCCTTTAAGAAAAGAGAAATAGGATACTGGCCACCCAAAACAGGTTTAAGGCCAACGTACAACTCCTAGATAGATTATCTGATCTACAAAAGTTGGTTTAGGTTCTCACAGAGAAGACTAATTTTAATGAAATATCTTATAATAAGCACATGTGTATATCCGGTAATAGCCACCACCGTAGGCAAGCCTTGCAGCGTACCGTTTATCTCCCCTAACTATCTCCATTTAAATGTTTAGTATCTAAGCTACGTTAGTGGTCCAGATGTCCTCCATCATCAATCGGAAGAAACTTCAAAGGCAAATTCACCCCATTTTAACACAACTGTCTATGGCAGGCGGGATCACCATTTGCTGCAGATGTCTATGTGTCCCCACAAACTATGAGAGGAGCCTAGAAAAGAAAACAGGTGCTTCGCTTTTCGGTGGTTAAAGTTCTAAGAAATTAATTCCCTCCAGATCGCCCTAGCCCTCAGACCAAGGCACCTTTCTCAAAATGAATGGTGTTTTTACAGAGAGAGAAACCTGGACAGAAATAATGCTGATAAGGACCCACATATATAGAGAACAAAATGAAAGTGCGGTTAGTGAACTACAGCCCCGTTACGCTTTTTGAACTTGCAATCTTGACATCAAGCTGTCTTTTACTTTTAACTAGAAAAACACTCAGCTGTATACAAGACGCAAAACACAACGTTCCTCCTTGTCCCCAGCTGTGACACCCAGAAAGACTGACAGAGGCAACAGACGCACCCCGAAGCGCCAAGGAAGACGGTCTCAAGTTCGTTTGGTTTTCTCCCATTTACATTTTATCCGACTGCAGCCTTTAAACTTGTAATTCACCTATTTCCATTTCTTCCTCTCCGAGCAGCATCTCGCTTATTTGCAGATTCCTGCCAGCCACGGGTCCCGGAGTGGGGATGAGTCTGGCCAGCACCTTCACGGATCCAACGCATACTTCCTCAGGGAGGCTGGCAAACTGGGAAAAGCCATTCACATCCGCAAGAGAATCCATCGGCTGTTTCGGTTGAAGTGGAGACCGTTATTTCCACACTTTAACATAAAAAATGGAAAATAAATATGCATAAGGAACCCATCTCCAAAATGAGGGAGAACACTGGGCAAAAAGAATTTGCAACAACGTTCTTAAGGCAGCTTTTGCTCCCCTACCAAATCGTCTTCCGTTTTCCCAACGTTTTTGTATCTGACCTCCTCTTTATTATCTATCTAGACCACATCCAAGGGTAAATGGGATCCTAACGATCTCTCATTAGCTAAACTTCCCAGCAGAACACTTTCAAAGAAAAAAAAGGTCAAAACCTGCCATCTGTAGAAGGAAAATTTCAAAGGACCAGGAAACCAGCTAAGTTGTTAGCTTTTTCTACTCAAAATCTGTAGCTTGTAAAGATCCACTCCCCCACTGAAAAGCTGTGCAACGCGGACCCAAGGAAAGGCCGTTGCATTAAGTAAGCCATAAAAGATGTATAAAAGGTTAAGAGCAGCTGGCAGCTGTTGTGTAATATCTTGTGACTGAATATAGCATTTGCTATTAAAAAAGAAAAAACCAGAGATTTTAAATGACAAACGCCTAGTCCGTACACCATGAGGGCCACCAGCCAGAACTCACCAGACTTTGTTTCACTGACTCTGCTCCAAAGGGGCACAGACCACCTACTCCCACATCGTACGCTTCTGTCCCCAACTGTAGGTGGGGTTTCATCCATCGAGCAATGGTAGACCGGGAGGCTTTGGGGACTACTATGTGGGATGAAAAGGAGAAAGAGGGAACCCTCAGCCTTGAATTAACACATGGGAGAAAGTGAATAAAATCCTTCGAACATCGATGTCTAGCCAGTGCCGACGTCTTTGTCTTCGGGAAGAGGGATTAGGACGGAAATCTGGCTGTGCTGTTCCTCGTTTGATATGAAAGCTAGAAGATACTTTGGGCTAAAGGCCTGGCCCTGTTCCAGAAACTACTTTATTACGAAGGAACTGAAGAAAAGGATGTCTTTAAGACAGGAGAGTAAGATTTCTGCCTAGTAGTCACAGCAATTAAGCAAGCTGTCTTGATGAAGAGGAAAAAACTATTGGAATAGAACCCAAAGGCTCAAAAGAGCAGGAGAAAGTAATTTTGAGAGTAGGTCAAGACTCCAGAGGGGATTACCTTTCCAGTTTGAGACTTAACACTAGAGACATGCTTCGAAAAGCTGACCAGCGAGATTCTGCTGATACCACGGATGACCCCATAATGTCTGCGTGCTCAAGCACAAGTCAAGTATTAAAAGTGAATGTTGAAAACCATGCGAGTTAGGATCAAAAATGGCAGAACTACAAGGTGCCTTCTCCTTCCTTCCTTCCCCTTATATTAAAAAAATACACAAATATATTTTAAAAAAACAGCTGAATATTTTGTATACCTGGTGTTAGGCTATTCAACATCTCAACTTGAAAACAGCAATCTAAGCACAGGTCTCTGGAAGAAGGACAGAGTGGGCTTTATATAAAGTTCTCAAGAAAGAGGGTCTCTCTGCCTGTATTTGAAACGATTCCACTGTAGTTGAACTTGCTTTTATTAGGCAGCGGTATGATTCCACTCCCTCAATTACTGCGCTATCTGAGCAGGTAATAGCCTTAAAATTGAAGGAAGAGCTGCTTATACTTCTTGGAGTTGAAATAGCTAGTGAGATTCTCCCAAATAAAATCTCTGCTATGAGACTGCCAGGTAAAAGTGGTCTAATCGAATCCCAGATCACATAAGAAACTTCAAAGATTCACTTCAAAGCGCTCCTTCAGCAAACAAAGTAGTTGAGTCAATTTAATGCTTCTCATACTGGAAAGAACCACTTCCTTCAAGTGGGGAAGGAAAACAAATGATGGCAAGCCAAAGACCAAAACGTTTGTGGTACTTCTGAATAACCATCCTCAGGCTGCGGCTGTAAAGAGCTGATGGGCTCACCCTTTCCTGGCTGTACCAGCACCCGGTAAGATGCCCTGCGCTCTAGTGGTCCCAACACGATGGGCTTATTTCTAAGGATGTGCTGACTGAGAGCAAAAAAAACAAAATAGAAGCTCAAAGGCTTTCATTCTTACCCAAAAATCTGTCCGCCAAACAAGGTGAATGCTGGCAACTCACGGCCCCAAGGACTCGGATGCGTTTGGGGAAGACAGAAGGACATACAGCTCTTTCAAGCAAATGGAAATGTTTTTACCTGTCAGAACCTGAGCTCAGGCCCGGAGCATTCTGCTCCTTCTCCAGGCAGGAGTATCAACAGCGACCGCAGCGGATCAGGGAGCTGCATTCCTTACCCTGCTTCAAGCGCTAACGATGTTATCAACTCCAGCACGAGAAACAAACTTGGGAGCCTAAACAAAGTGACAGATAAGCGAGGGAAGAACCAGCCCTTAAATATCTCCATGCTGCTAAAGATATTCATCATTTTAAATCTGTCTGTGTTGCTGTTAGGAACCAAGTTTTGCTAAAAATGCTGTTTAAAGGCAGCTTCCATTTCCCTGGAGAGGGAAATGCAGAGGACATTTACCGTTCAGTACTCCAACGTCCTCCACAACCACCATCGCCTCTCGAGGTGCGTACCTGGATTCCCAGAAATCTCATTTTCTATATTTAGCCATTCAAACACATGCATAGGATTTCTTCTAGGGTATAAACGCACTACTAAATTTCTCCAAATGGTTTTAATTCAAATAAATAAGTAAATAAACCACAACCAAAAATGAAAGCAAGGCAGGAAGAGTTCTCCTCTCTCTAGGTTGTCCAAGACCTGTTACAACAGCTTCCTAATCCTGCCTCCAGTCCTCCCTAATCCCTTCACCACTCTAATTAAAGCCATTAAACACAATTCTGGAAATTCTGTTTCCACTACCCTTTCCTGAAGGTAACTGGACAAATTGCCAAGCAGCAGGTTTGGGTTTTTGCAGGAAAGGAAAGAGGAAATACCTATTCTATCGTTTCTTGGAGACTGTATTTTGAATAGATACACCACTTCTGAAATGACATGCAACTACCCCACTCCTAACTGTCATAATCTTACCTCATCACTCAAAAGATTCTTCTACCTTTTTCCCTAGAGAAAAGAATCTTGAGATATATGATGAATTGATTCAATGACAAAATAAAAAAAAAAACTCAAAGAAAATCGAAAACAAGGAGCTCCTGGAACATTGGTTTCCCATGGAGTTGTTTCTCACATCGGTCACATCTCCATGTTTGGTCGAGTGGAAACTCAAAACAAAGCTTCTCCCACGTTAGGGCATTTATCAGATCCCTGAAGATTTTCTGGCACCTTGTGTGTGAATACATGTTGCCACTTTACCCACTTACAAAAAGCCTTCTTCTTCTAACTTGCAGTATTTTCATGAGACCTAGAAGAAATTATTCATCTCCAAGACTTCCAAAGCTTGCAGAATGGAAACGCTCACGCAGAGAGCACAAGGCATAACCCCGATTTCCCTAGGATACCAGATTTCAAAAGAAATGGTTAAAACCTAATTATCGTTTTAAGTCTAACTTCTGATTCTAAACGAATCTAAAACTAAACTCCCTGCAGAATTGCTCTGTTTTCCCTACCACCTAACTCTCTAATTTATTTGAAGAAATTAGGTCAGCAATGTTTACAAGGCTCATGAAAATAAAAGCATCCTCCTGCCAAGCCTCAATCCTGACACCTCTTCGTTGTTCTTCTGCCCACATCCTCTACCTCCCCTGCCGGCACAGTCCTCTTCTGACTTACCCCCTTCCCCTATCCCTGTTAAAGACTGACTTTTCCCCAAATTCCAATAAATGAGCCCAAATTCCTGGTTCACCTCTTCTACTCCAGATTACAAGCTTCCCAGGAAAGGGGAAACTTCTCCTGGACAGTCCCCATAGCATATCACATGCCTTGTCTTACAGTAATAATCAGGAGCAAACTTAATATCTGAAGCAAAAGCATATGCTTTCACCTCCTTCTGAAAAGCAAATATTGAAGAGATGACAAATTATCACTAATGTCTAACGGAGCAGGCAAGGAGAAATCATTTTTATTCTAACACTCAGCCTGCCTCATGAAAAATAGGTCTTCAGCTATTACTAATTTTCTCTTTTCCCATTATTTGATAGCAGAGAAGGAAGGAACCATTAGAAATTGTTTACATTATGAAAGAAAAAGCCTGAGCAAGAGGGAACAACGATGATTAACACAGGTCTGTACTTCAGTACCAGCTCTCATCATTAGTCTCACCGAGAGGTGCAAGCCATCGTCCTGCTGCAGAGGACACGGCAATGCAGAGCTGCTGGGGACCCGCATGCATCGTCTGTTTTGTCATATTACCTCCATAAAGAACCTGGAAACCCATGATGGAGTACTGGGTACCCAAAATTTGACACTTGGTTAAATGTTCAGCAATTTAACGATTTGTGCAGCTGTCGGATTTTTATATTACAACTTGTCAAAAAGAAAAAAAAAAAGACAAGCAATCCTAATTTGTCGTTTATCAAATAATACATGTTTCTTTCTAATGCCAACCCTTTATTGAACCAGGCAGAATGATAATCACAATTCTTTGCAATGGCTCTCTATTTTCATTTCTGTTTCCATTCATAAACAGATTCAAGCAAGGACTCTGAACAAGAGGAAGATGATAAAAAGGACCCTAAACCCATCCTAGCATTGCCTTACAACCTTGCTAAAATGCCAAAACCCAGAGGTCCCTTTCCACTTTCACTTATGAAAACTCAGTTATTTAAACCAGAAGGGAATTTCCCATAGGGTTGGAAAAAGGCAGCACCCTGACAGCGAAGCGCAGGCATGCACTAGTCCATAGCCCGGCAGCTTTCAGCCACGGGGCCAAAGGCAGCAGGTGGACACGTCCTGAACATCACACGTTTTGAACGTTACACCATCGCTCTAGGAGCCGGGCGTGGGGATATCTGGAGCAAGATGCCAGCTCTCCCTGTGTCCTACCCCCAGCAGAAGCCCGGAGGCTCTCTCCAGCGGCGACCCGTGATACCCTCTAATAAAACCATCATTAACATCTACCTGCAGAGAAGGTCTCCAGTTGCTCTTAGGTTTCTACTGACATAATTAATGGTGAGAGGAGGGAAAAGCACACACTGTTCTGCTTACGGAGCTGCCAAACCTTGAACTGGCCTACAGAGAATGGCAGAAGACTTCACAGCGCAAACATCTTTTAAAACACAAATGACAATAGAAGACATCAGTATGTCATTATACACATATAAAATACTCAGGAAACCAAAGAAGGCTTTTTGTTAAGATGAGGAGCTTCAGATGTATTCCACCATTCTCCCTCATCTAAGGACTCAAAATCTTCTGTGAGCTCTGATGTTCAACAGTGGGAAATACGGAGATTTTCATATGCAGCTGGGTATCAGCATCTTTAAAATACATTTCTACAGTGGGTCATCGTTAGCAAGTCCCACAGTCCACTGTTATAGTACCAGTATTGGAGGTACCACACTGGGCAAACGTTGGGTCTTTAATGACAAGTATGAGCAAGTTTGGATGGAAACCCAGCCCAACATTCTTTTTTATAGAGCAGTTAATGTGATAATATCTAAGGCAGAATGAAACTTTATACGGACAGAGGGAAATCCTAATTCACAAACAAACAAGAGGCAATTATCGAAATTATACCAATGGTATTCTTTTTTTGCAGTCAAGCATAATTATGGAAGGTCTGTTTAAAAAAAAAAAAACAAACACCTTAGCCTACGATTTGCATTTCAATTAATTTTCAAACTTGTATATGGACAACAGATGGCTAGAATTGGGTACTACAGAAACTACCGCATACTGAAATATGCTCATAAATGTTATAATGTAGGAATTCCAAGTATAAAACCCAGGCAACACTGCAAGGTCTGGGTTTTTTTCTGATTAGCCTGGACAAAATGGGTGAAGTTGCAGGGGAAAAGAAAAAACACCAGCGCTACCTGTGACGTGGTTTACAAAATTTCCATTACGTTCACATGCCGCTCAAGTTCCACACAACGGGCAAATCCAAGGCTCTTGAGCATATATCCTCTCTGAGGTTTACCAAGGGTGCTTACAGCTTACAACAAATCCTCTGGATATCGTTACTGCAAATCTAACACCACCAAGTTATCATATCCACATGTTAAAAAGAACATTTCTCTACTAAAATGTATGTAAAGTTCTGGCCAATTGCCTTACAACTTTATTGCTTATAATTGTACAGGGCTCTTGCTCTTCAAGCCCAATCACTGTATTTCACGCTAAACTCTAATTATACAATCTAGCATGAAAAAGCCAGAGATACAGACCCTTTAACAAGCTTAGGCAAAAATCAAAGGCCCACAAAGGGCTAAATCAAAAGCTGGCTCACACCAACTCTATTCTGTGTGCAGTCAACCAAGACTAATTAATGTTTTTAATGTCAGTTTACCCCTTTTGGCACTATAAATCAGAACATGCAGCTTTTATAAGTTAACAAAAGAATCTGTGAAAGGTGTAGCTTATTAACCAAACTCACAAATTCAAATACACTTAATCAGAAACAGGTATATTTAGCAGCATTGTACTCGACGAGCAGAATTATCTGCAGGCTGTACACAAAGAACATTCATTTATCAATACAAACAAGGCTGGCACGCCGAGAAGAGGTGGTAAATTATACATCTGAAAGAAAGGCCACTGCTTCCCGCATGGCTTTTGTGAGAGCAGAAACGCGGAGCCAACGCTGCGGGAAGGCGCTACCGAAAGGTGGAGGGAACATACCGGGAGGT
>NW_009600798.1:17450-46138 GCF_000690535.1 Cariama cristata
TCCCACCATCGCCCACGTGGCTGGGCCCTTCTCCGTAGCATGCTGCACTCCTTTTGATGCACATGAGAAGAGTTCTCACTAGGGTTTTGTTTCTCCCCCTCATCAGGAAACACAGATCTCCATTTTTGTGTTGTTTCTGAAATCCATTTTGCTCTCCATGCAGCAGCCAATTGGCACTTCTACTCTGCAAGTCTGGCCTCTAAGAGGGGCAGCTATCACAGGGCTACAAAAAGATACCCACATGGTAAACCTCAGCCCAAAAAGAAGTCAAGGCCACAAAGTTTTCAAGATACCTACGGATTTTTTTAAGAGATGTAGATACGACTCATATCCTAGGCTCAGAATCATAGAATCATTATGGCTGGAAGAGACCTCAAAGACCATCAAGTCCAACCGTACACCCGATGCCACCATGCCCACTAAACCCACTAAACCATGTCTTGAAGTGCCACATCTAAATGTTTTTTGAACACCTCCAGGGACGATGACTCCACCACCTCCCTGGGGAGCCTGTTCCAATGCCTAACAACTCTTACAGTGAAGAAGTTCTACCTAACGTCCAGCCTGAACCTCCCCTGGCGCAACTTGGGACCGCTGAGAGAAAGAAAAGAGACCCTAACCGCGTCTTTCTGGCTGAGCAGACAGACAAAAAGTATTTTGGTGCACTCTCCACATACCTCAGGGCAATATCTACAGCACACTTGAATATGCCACACAAGCTTATAGATTAGAAGTAGAAAGTCAGTCCAGAGCATCTTGAAAAGTCTGGTGTCAGAGATCCTCTCTGCTGTTTATGTCCATAAATCTTATTAAAACCTTCCTTTGTTTTTAAATCAGTTTAAACTATTTGATCGCTGGAATTCCACTTAGGATTTGGGGGAGTAGGGTACTTCCCAAGTAGGAAATAACCTCACCTAAGTAAACTAAGTTAAGAGGTTGGGCACACATATATTCACAGAGTTTAACTTAATTTCTTCTGCCTTTTGATTTCTGAACACTGTTTACCATCGTGAATTTAAAGGGGGGAGGTTCAATCCAAGATAAAGACACCCAAAAAGTAAACGTCTGAAGTAGCTGGTGGAGAACCCAAGCAGGGCAGTCACAGCCTGGAGAGCAATCCCGATTGATTTGAAGAGGACAACTAATGGCTAGTCAGCCAAATCTTCCCGGGCTCCATCAGTTCCACTCTGGAGATCTCCAGGAACCAGGCTGGGAGCTCAGACACCCAGCACACACAAAGCTTAAACTTAAATTTCTTAATCTGGAGCTCAATTGGACCAGGAGCCCCTTGGACCAGAAGTTCTCTTCCCCATGCAAAGCTGACGCTTAACAACGTATTCTCATTTGAAAAAATATCTTGTCTTCTAGATCTTCCATCAATGCCAGTCCCAATTCTCCAGTCTGAGCAACTCAGCCCCCACCTCTGCTTTCTCCCTACCTCACAACCCATCAGATGTGCACCCTGCGCTTTGCCTCTCTCCCTTCTGCAGCCCTGGACCTCTGTTTCTCAGGCCCAGAAAAAGCAGCATAGCCCCAACTGTGTCACCTACTGTCACTTCAACTTGGAGATACAGAGGACAGTGGGCAGGAAAAGGGGACAGGAGTGGCATAAATGTCCTTTTTCTTTTTTCCCTTTATCCCTTTTTTTAGCATGATAGTCAACAAAAAGGGGAAGAGGGAGATGGACAGAGGCCCATCGTTGTTGCTTCAAGATCGGCACAAGCAAGGAAGAAGCAAAGCTTTCCTGAAACGCCTGGCACTTTCTGTCCCATCCCACCTAAGACAGGTTGAGCTGCTGAGGGTGGGATGTGGAAGAAACAACAGCCTGATTTTGTCCATACCCAAAGCGCTGGCATCTAATCAGGGCAGGTTTTTCCCAAAGCAGGGCTGGAGGGTTTCTGCATGCTAAAATATGGGGAGGATAAGGGTCAGAGCATGCCTACGTGTTCGATCCCGGTGCAGCACAGCGGATCCAAGAGCAGAGAGCACCCGGCAGCACCGTCGCTGTCTGTCTGCACCTGGTTTTCAGCAAACCTGACTTGAGTGGGAGCAGAACACTCAGTGGGTATCCTGGCAGCTGACATTTAAAGTTCATGTTACTAAGCAAGCAGCAAAACATATAAAATGGAAAGAAAAAGCAAAAAAGTCAACCCTGTTTTTTCCATACTGCTGCACAAGAACAGCTGGATTGGGTCAGACTGACACTTCGGTTACCCCAGCGTCTTCTTGGCAGCCACAACCACGTGTGAAGACCCGGGGGAAAAACCGAAGCACAGGGCAGGCGTACAGTGACATTTGCCCAGCACGCTTTCCAGTCCGTAACCGTGTGCGGCACGAGGATTTCCTGAAGTGGTACGTTCATATTTAATAGCCAGCAGTATATCCTGTTATACCGCTATTATAACACATCTGATTTTCTTATGCATAAATGCATAGAGGGCTTGACCTGTTCTGGTCTCATAATGTTAGGCACCATACACAAAAATAAGGAGTTAAGACAGGATCTGCCCCAACCAACTTATAGACCACATTACACTTCAAATTTTATATTTTTAAAAAATGTTTCTAACTTTCTTTTATGAAAGGCTGCAATATAAACCATTAGAAAATAATTTTCCCGTCTACAGGCAAATGATAGAAATTTATACCAAGAATCGTGCCTTTGCCAACTCGGTGATTTTGACCCAGCTAGTGAACACAAGCAGTACTTTTTGCCTTCTTTTTAATATAAAACAAAAATAAATTATTTACTAAGAGGATATTAAGACTAATAAACACTAAAAAATCCCTAAGCCTCACAATTATTTATAGGAGCAGCACATAACTACTGTGTGTTCTACTCCAGTCTGTTGATTACCTTAGGTTTATTAACTTTATAAATCAACACAATAAAATACACTAGACATACAGTGTTGCTGGAGTTTCAGCTTATGCATTTCTTGACCCAGAAATTACTTGCTTATTTTAAAATGTAATGAATCTGTACAAAAGTTCATGTAATATAAAACAAGGGTCCAACCCTTACCAAACACCAACACTTTTTAATCAACATTTGCAATCTCCATGGCATCCAAAGGTTTTCTGTCTACGGAGGGGGAAAAGTGTTTGGAGCAGTACCCAAACTCAAGTGCTACAACTGAAGGGCACGCGTAAAACATGAAGTGATACCTCTTGGATACGAGCTTCCTTCGGATGGAGATAATCCGGAGAGGAGTCTGCCTAGGGCAGTGAGTCTTCACAGCATTCCACAGCTCTGCAGCAGCAATCAACAGAGAGAAAGAGAGAGACCCGTGAGGCTCCGCGGGCAAACCTGTCGGACAGAAAACACATCTCTTTCTAGCAAAGAGTGGCCTTCATCTCCACCGGAGCAAAAGGAGGAATGGGGAGACGTAAGAAATGCAGTCAAAAAAAGGAGGAGCAATGGAGATGCAGGATAAGAGGAGGAGAGGGAAGGGATACAGGAGCTGGTTACAGGACCAGCAGTTGCAAAAAAGATGGCATGACGTGAATGGTCTGCAAGTCATGTTTCCTACCTGCTGTCGTTAAGCAAACAGATATCCATATTTACTGCACCCCTCCTACAAATAAATATCTCAATTTGCCTTCCCCTAAAAACACCAAGGATACATTTTTCCATCACCATAGGCATAGAGAGAAAGACAGCAGAAATTCCACGTTTGGACCTTCAGATCAAGACAGGGAACCTTTCGGCAGGGACACGCTACAGCTCAACAGCCGTGCCTGGAACACTCGCTCGGCACATCTTGCACGACGTCTGCACCAACTGTGCTTTGCCTACGCCCTGCTGAAGAATTACGTAGAAACTAGAAGCGGATGAAATCAGAACTAGGGTCTTCTCAGCTTTCAAAAGGGAGAAAACAAAGTCCATGCTTTCATTTAAATGTTTGTTAACCAGCTATTTGTCAGGATTTGGGACTAAACAGGTTTTAGCCAAAGTTTTACACGTTACTCCTACACTCTCCCTTCCCAGCTGACACAAAAGCTCAGACAACTGAAAACCAAATACCTCAAAATAAAGTACAGCACAAAAAAAAAAAAGCTCTCAAGCAGTTCCACATGCTTTATCCATTACACAGAGGAACAGAAACCCTACTGTTCACAAACCAGGACCAGTGCTCCTTATAACAGTTGTTTATTTTAATCAACCCAGTACCAAAAGGTTTACATTAAATATTTTTTTCATTGCTTCTAACCACTGATCCAGCATTAGTTTACATTCACTCAAAAACCACTCTCAGGGAGAAAATAGGATGCAGAGAACATCGAATCCAATAAAACAACTGAGGGTTTCTTTGGGAGGGCCAAACCATCCCACCTCTCCCTGCAGCATTACACCAAGAGGCCCTTCAAGCCCAGCAAATGAAACAGCATAAAATTGGAAATGAACACAAAAAAAAGAAAAAAAGAGATAAATCTTCATTTTTACTGAAGTTCCCAGAATCACCTACTGTGGGAAAGCACCACCATACCATCTGAGATGGCATCCTTGCAGAGAAGTCAAAACCCACCCTGCTGAAGCTCAAACATCCAGATCATCCCAACACTGTTGCTACCAAGAGCGTGAGCACGCTCAGGGAAACGGCTCAGTAAAGTTTCCACCTGTTGTACGGGTGCCTGATTTCTGTATTTCCCCCTTATAATAAGCATATCCATTGCCTGAAATTTAATCCTCTTTTTAGGCTTTTTGACTTGCCTTTATGGTCCCACAGTTTAAAGACATAACTCTAAAATATAAGCAAACATCTTTAGGAGAGAGAGGAAAGCGTAAGTGAATTCCAGCAGAAACGACGCCTTAACAAATCCCATCACATCAAGCTCTGCAAAGGCAAATTAGTCTCTTTTTGAGCACATTCTGTACTCAGAGTAGGCTCAGTGCTTCGGGAGGTACCAAATATAACACAGCCCCATTTTAACTTCCTTCCAGGAATACACACAGTCATTTATCAAGAAGACGTGGGCTGCAGTTTCAGTTCCAACAGTTTCAGTAACATTTTGTGAAATTAAACAAATGACTCCTTTTGTGGCCAGAAAGCAGCAGAAAATAATCCGGGCTCAAGCAAATGGGGGAGAAAACCACCTCCCCCAAGTCTTCTTCCACCCTTGAGCAATTTTGTGAAAAGCACGCCTTACCAGCTACACCAGGCTCAGCATCAACCATGGGATCAACAATCATTCCTTTCACCGCTTTTACATCTCAAATCTCGACGCTTTTGCCGTTACTATTTCATTTAGCAGAGCCGATTTGATAGCTAAATTGGTTTCGAGTCTAAGATTTGGAACACTTTTACATCTTTACACTTGTATGCCCAAGGAAGTCAATAAGCTCTGCTTAGCAAATACCAAAGGTTCCCCGTACATGTCCAACACGTTTGCGTGCGCTGCACAGATGAGGGTTTCCAGGCACCACCTCGATTCAGGAGGAGGACAGTACTGCAGCCACCTTTAATGCCAGGGGATTATCAGAAAGTTCACCTTTTTGTTCATCTCTAGCTGCTTAAGAGAGAGAGAGAAGTACCGTACCCACCTCCCATTAACCTTGCCGGTGGGATCTTTCTTTAGCTGCAACAGCATCAATACCTTGTTGTATTGTGCTGCCATGCAGTCAGGAGAATCGCCCTTTTGGGGCAGTTTCTTTTGGTCCCTTTTCTGTTTTTTCTTGACCAGAAGTCAAAACGATTAGGTTCATAATAACTGGATACTGCTACTGCAGAGAGAAGCCGTGATGAGCTGCCTGGAGACGGAGGTTATCCAACTGCTGACACACACATCCATCACTGCCCTCAGTCACCAGTCAAAAAACAGTCGTAAATGGTCAGAATCTAAGAGAAATCACTCAAACAAGTACTAACACAAAAGAAATCTAGTTTCACATGGATCTTTCACTTAACTTTACGAGTCTGCAAGAAGGTGCAAGACAGAAATGTAATTGAAGCTGTGTCAGGTTCCTCACCATACTCTCTTGCTTCATGCTGTACCCCCAACTCCTACCCCTCCTCAGCTGGAGTCCTGGGGTGCCACATTCTCTAACCACAGCGATGTCATACACAACAAAATTTAGATGTATTTGCAGAAACACAGTCAGTCCCAATCAAGGCCTTCAAGTAGAAGTGCGAAGACATCCATTAGAGAATGAGAAAAACAAAATAAATTTTAAAGAGAGAAAACATGACATGTGAGGAGGTATTAATTTGGAAAATTTAGGGAAATAGCACAAGATTGGGAAGTTCTGCTGGCACGACCACGTTCATCAAGGGTGTGATCTGGGATTAACCCCATGATGCCATCGAAGCCCCCAGTTCAGCTGGTGCAGCTCTACCAGCAAACGTTGCTCCTCTGACACCAGTGGGAGAAACCTCAGCCTCTTCTGGAAAGCTGGATAAATCTCCAGAAGTTACCCCCTGCAGGACAGGAGCAGGTAGAAAGGGAAGAGAAAAGCTTGCCTCACTGCAGATTAATGACCAAAAAAAAGCAAGCAAAGGGAATAAACTCATTTTAGTGCTGAAGACTATCAGGCATACAATGCATCTAGGATGGATATTTAAATTGTAACATGGCATTTTTAATTACCAACCTAAAAATTCTGGGCAACATGTTAAGTCCTTCAGTACACACCTGAAGAAACTATGTGCCACTCCCTGAGGAGCTAGCTGGAGCTTTCATGTGAAGCATCTAGAAAACAAAAGAAGTAGTTATCCAGCACACAAGTCCCTACCAAGTAAATATTATCACTGCTTCCTTGCGGAAGAGCAGTAGGGAAGAAGAGGGCTCTCTTCGTCAGTGTTAATATTCTTTTTTTCCTAGTTGTCTCTAGGTCTAAACCAGTCTCATTACTCTCCTCTCAAAAGAGCCAAGAAAGAAAAGGGAGCGGGAAGCAAAGATTTCAAGAACACAGGAAAAACCCTCCTGCTTTCCCCAGGACAGGAAGGTTGCCTTTTCCCACTCCTGCCGCTCCGACAGTCTCTTGCAGGCTCAGTCTCAGAGCTGATGAAGGTATCGCCATCATCCCTTGGTACCACGGGAAGCCAAATGCTGACCTCACCTTGGCATGCTCAGGCAAGACAAACATGGATGGAAAGCTGAAATCCACCTCCCTTAGCAAAGGCACAGCACCTGCTCCCCCGGTTATTGAACTGACGACGTTACCACAGGTAGGACTGCCTGAAAAAATGACAGTTTTTCCTGAAATGACATATGGAAAGAAGAAATGGAGAAATATTCACTAGCTAGAAAAGCCTTTCGTGTTTGGTAAGTATTATTGCTCTTTTTATTTTGAAGTTATGATCCGGATATTAGAGGGTCCGGAAGAGATGCGGGAACCATCCTCACCCACTCACCCACCAGGCCCCCCCTCTACAGGCAGGGGTACTGCCAGCCACCAACAGCTGAGACGTGTGAAGAAGGTACCTTGGCCAGCTGAGATGTATGAAGAAGGTACTTGGATGCCTCACCGAGTTTGGGAGGTGCTTGTTTCTTGGTGATGAGCGGTTTGTCCTGTTTGGGATTTTTAGAGATAGGGGATGTTGCTAAACCTTCTCTCTTCAGTCCTCCTAGATTTTTTGCCTTCTTCGCTTGTACACCAGATTCTTGCAACTGCAAGTGGAAAACCATCTCTGTTGAGAGTCAAGACTCTTCCAGCTCCTGCTTACTACATTTGACTTCCTACCAACCCTTGTCAACTCCTTTTCTAGAGCCAAAGTTGCCCCAACTCGCTGAATAAATTCATTAAGCTACGTAGAATAAATTTTGCACAAGTTTCCCATTAACTTCTGATTTCTTACTCATTAGATTACGTGCTCTAGCTTTTAAAGCAATTTATCTCTATCAGGTTGAGTAAAGAAACCTAACAGGGTTCCTGCAGCCTACTCCGTAATGAAGTCCTCCCTCCCCTCCCACTTTCTTCTTGGTGTGAAAAAGTTTAAATCCCTTAACATTTCCTTATAAGATTACTGCAGCTACTTAGTAAGAAAACTTGTTCCTTAATATCCTCATCAACTACATGTGGCACTTTAAACAGTGAAACAGTATTTTTCATTCTAATTCTCTCTTCCCCTCCTAACACCAAAATTAGATTGCTGTGTTTGTTTTAGTACCTATACCATTGTGATGATCTTATTACAATTATTCTTCTATAATACCCCTTTTCTATCCATTACTTTTGTTCTTCTTTCTATAAGACTGGATTCCAGTGGTAGGAGTTGGGTACACGCATTATAAAATAGATTAAGAATTAATTAGAACGTGGTGATTAAAAAAACCTGCCTTGGTAGACTGCAGATTGTTACGATAAAATACTCTTAGCATAATTCATTTAAAAATACACTCCACAACTACTCATCAAATGAAGATAAAAACATTCACTAAGTGTCTGACATGCTGGAGAGTAAAAATACAGCATCGTCCACTGAGAAAATAACTTTATTGAGTTGGACAGCACTGCAAAACTTTCCTCATGAGCCAATTTTCCGTCTCAAAAACCTTCCGTACCGCTTGACTCCCTTGAATTGCGTGGCCATCCATCAGGGCTTTCACTGAAACCGGGACTTTTGAAGGAAGAGAAAAACATTAGGAGCTAAAATCCAACCGGACAAGGTCTAATGATGCTTGACTGGAGTCAGGCACCTTCCTTTAAATCCTATTCCACAACGGTTTATGTTTAACCCTCTGAGTATCCAAACCCAGCAAAATGGAAAGGGATCTTCTGGGCTCCAATGAATAAAATTAAATTGACTGAGATTAGAGAATCAACGTCCTGCGGGGCAGCAGGGAGGGCTGACATTGAGCTTGCATAGCCTCGTACATCAGGCTTGTCCTTGTATCAAACACGTTTCTAATTCCAGAAGGAAAAATTCTTCAAAAGTAGATGTTGAAGTTATTGATCTCCTGTTTTCATCAATTTTTCAAAACTGGTTCTTCAAGTATTGATTCTGGATCAGTTATCCTCATTTGTGCAATCAATGTGTTATAAGACACTTGGAGGTTTCCAAGTCACAGATTACTTTGCAGTCACAAGAAAACAATTTAATTATCTAAATTAGTGTTAATTGAAGGAAACAATTTCCTGCACTACTGAAAATACTCAACCTTTAGAAAGTTTCAGTATTAAAAAATTATATGCAGCCATCATCTTAAAAATAAAAATAAACCTTTCGGCGATAGCAGCCTCAGTTGGACCTTTACCACTCTTTAAGAAAAAAAAAAAAAAAAAATCTAAGAAACACACTCTAAGACAAGCCTTCACAGCATTACAAAAGAGGGATTAGTGAGAACATGACAGACAATCTATTCGGACATTAGGAAAAGCACTGACAGTATTTCGTTCCGAAAGTTAATTCAGACACCTTTACTCACACAGTGCATATAATTAAAGGACTGTAACTTAAAGGCAATAATAAAGGGTGTGGTATTGAGTTGGGAGCAAGAAGATACCACAGAGAGGATACCAGAGACATTCGTCATTGAGCCTAATGCATTTAGTATCTAAATCCAGGAAGAATAGGGCAAAATGTTAATGAATATACATAGATTATCCAGAACAGACTTGAGTTCTCAGGGCACATTAAAAAAGAACCAAAAACAAACCCTGAGAAACCAGAGGCATTGGCCAAAAAAAAAAAACACCACCAAACACAAACAGATGAGATCCACCTGGAGGAACTGGAAGCCAAAACGTTTGTGAAAATCCCTAGCAGGAAATAAAGGCATGGAAAGAAATCATTTTGGAAGGCAGAAAACATCGCAGGAAACCGCAGGGACATTACTGGCTGGAAGCGCCTTCCCGTCTTTCCTCCCCTCAAAAACTGCCAGTTGCCTTTGTATCAACATGACTCTACGGGGCTGTACAGTGAACCAGATTAGTGAACTGATCTGGGTTAAAAATAACCTTTTTTGCTGTTCACTGATCTGGTTCACCATATGGTCCCTCCGATAGTTGTACCGGCACAGATAAGGGAGCCCAGCAATGGGAACAGGCAGCAGAGGAGGAGTGAAGCTCCCAAGAAAAATGCTTCACCCTGAAGGAAGAAAATACAAGACGCAGCCAGGAGAATTTGCACTGAATGACAAGGACAGCACAAGCAGAAATTTATCCCTGGTCTCCCCAAACGCCGCAGCGCGTTGGTGATGCTCAGGAGAGAAAGGCTACCAGGAGTGCTGGCATCTCCTGAGCTTGCTCCTGCCAAGAGGTGGGCAAGCAAAGACCCATCCCTGACACTCGTCCTGTCCGACTGGTGGAAGCCAGCTGGGGATCACCAGTGATGACTTTGGCCAGGCTGGAGGGGAGAGAGTTTTTGAAGGAAGAGGGTGAAAAGGGACTGGAAGCAGCAAGCCCCCCAGCCGGCACCGGTGCACACACACATGCTTCACTAGCAACTTCACACACGTCCATGAAAACTCAATGTCAAGATATACAACGGCTCAACATCTCAAGGCATGCAATAAGTTTCCGGAATTAAAGGGTTCTGTAAATCCAGAGCATTAAACATCACGTGGAGCAATGTTTTTTTTTACATACAGGATGTAACTGTGAAATAAAGAGGTAAGAAAAGTGCGGAAGTCATTAAAACTGGCCAAGTCGGGCATCATCCTTCCTCCAGGAACACCCTGTTCTCTTGGCTTGCAAGAAAGACAAGCAACTAATGTTGGTATTCATCTGCTGTCACCCCTGACCACACACCCCCCTTTACATCATTTCTTCCACTATATCATTAGAACTACTTTCCTGCTTGAAGGATGCTGTATCAAGGCTAGAAGGGCAGAGCCAGATGAGGAAAAGCAGCAAATCCCCTCCGCGTCTTTACTTACTCACCAGTTACTGATTAAAAAAGTCTAATCCACTGGAAAACTGGAGGGCTTGCTCTTAGAGCCAAAGATTGGTAAAAGGACAACTGCTACTGAAATAGCAGCAGCGTTTTGCCTGGGCAGCTCAGCCCCCTGCTGCCACTGAGCTCCGGATTTCAGCGCCGGAGAGGATTCGGGTGCAGAGCTGGGAGCCGACACAGCGGCACGATGGGTGGATTCAAGATATTGAAGTTAGCCCCTCTAATCTGGACTCACATCAGCAGATAAGAGAGACTTAAATAAACAGAGTGAGATCTGGTTTGCTTTTATATTTACATCTATTTAAAAAAGACTAATTCTTACAAGGCCAGTCTTTCAAACATGCCAGTTTACAAAGAACTGTTGCTGTATGCCACGTCTGCTACATTTTGTAATCCAGAAAAATAGACACTGGAGACAAATACACTCATTCCTGATTTTCACTTTATTATGTTTAGAATAGTAAATGGCATTATGTTCTAGTCTAGTTTATTAATCTACTCCAATTTATGCAGTCCATCTTTTAAGAAAGTTTTTTCTTAAACCTCCAAACTCTATCAGAATAATTATGTCCAATACACTGCCTAGTAGCAGAGTTTGAGGAGACAGGTACTATACCCACAATAGATGATGGAGGACTAAATTAAGGACTAATTAAATAAGACACAGAAGTCCCCAGCACCAGAGAGGACACATCCGAAGATGCTGAGGAAGGTGGCCAATATCAGTGCAAGGCCTTCTGATATCAAATTTGAAGGATGATGGCAATCACACCCCGACTGCCTCTGGCAGGGGGCTGGTGAGAGCGCAGTGGATGGCACTTACCTCGACTTTAACAAGGTTTTCCACATGGTCTCCCACCTTTGCACCATTTCCACGTGATCTCCCACCATTATGTCCTTGTAATCTACCCATTCCTTTCATAGCTCCCCAATTTGGCTACAAGGTGCATGGAAAATTTGCTGGGCTGTCAGACAGAAGAGGCAGTTGGTCATAGCTCAAAGTCCAACTGGTGGCTGGTTGCGTGTGGCATCCCTCAGGACCGATCATGGGACCAGTACATCTCAACAGCTTTATCAGCAACTTTGAAGGCAGGATAGAAAATATTTTTAGCAAGTTCACAAAGCATATCAAATTAAGGGGAGTGGCTGATAAACTAGAGGAATTGTTAATGTTTGGAGAGATCTTGTTCTGCTGGAGAAATGGGCTAACGGGAAACTCATGGAGGTTCAGCAATGGCAATCGCAGACCCCTGCACCTGGGATGGAGTAAGCCCATGCAAGAGTAGGCAGTGGGGAGCAGCTCTGCAGGAAAGGACCTGGGCTCCTGGCAGACAAGAACAGGCCTGTGAGTCAGTGTGTCCTTGCAACAGCAAAGGCCAACCACATCCTGGGTTTTACTGGCACGGGAAGACAGTATTCCCCTTGGTTTAGTACTTCTGAAGCTTCACCTGAAATACTAGCTCTTGGAAACCAGCAATGCTGGGGTCCTCAATACAAGAGAGAGTCCAATGGAGGGCCATGGAGATGGTCAGGTGGATGGAGCACATGAGGAAAGGCTGCAGGAGGTGAGCTTGGAGAAGGTAAGGTTTTGGGTGTTCTTCTTGATGCCTGCAAGTACCTACAGAGAAGATGGAGCCAGACTCTTAGAGGTGCACAGTGAGGCAACAGGGACAAGTGGCAGCAAGGAGAATTCCAGCTGGGTGTAAGGTAGAAACAAGCTCAATATTGGTGGTTAAATGGCAGCAGAAGGGGTGCCCAAGAAAGGAGGTGCAATCTCCATCCTTGGAAGTCTCCCCAGTTGAAAGCCCTGAGCAACCTCACCTAAATTTCAAGGTAGTATGAAAAAATTAGCCCCTTGCTTTGTTCTATGGTCCTATGAACACAGATTTAAACTATCTTCTTCATTAAACCGGTATTAAAGCAGTCAATGGTGAAATAAATAGATTCTTTCTTATTTGAACAATCCTCCAGGATTTCAAAGCGTGGACTTCATCCGCTAGCACATGAAACATTAAGTGTTTCCCATTGTTTCAGACATACAACTTCTAAAGTGGAAAATCATCGACTATCAAATCTCTAAATATTAAGAGACCATCGCCAAGAGTTTACGAAAAACTGGAGGCCCTAACGGTAAGCGTTAACCTTTGATTTACCCTTGAAAAATGCAATAATTCCAGCCAAGCCACCTAAATATCCTTACAACTGCTGTCCATCTATAGATTGATGCATTAAAAAAAAACAATGACAGTGTTGAGATCTTAAAGGTCTGAGTGCAACCAGACAGAGACTCACGTTAGGTCCTCTGGAAGCTACGAAGTAACACGTAGCATGGACAAAAGTTGAAGTGTGTTTGAACGATCTTCAAGGGCAACCTCACACAAAATATATTCTAATAAACCACACATGGGTCATAGCTCCTCAAAACAGGAATAACTGGGGGGGAGCAAAACAACAAACAAGAGAAAAGACTATAACTGTAGGTCTAACCAGAAGGCAAAAGGAAGCTTTCAACCTTAAGAGTCATCCAGCCTTAGGAAGGGAGGCTGAGCAAACTCTTGGTTCAGGAGCTGGTACAAGTACCACTGTCGGTAGATGTTTCATTTCTTATCCCAAACTGTCAGCATCGCAGCTGTCTTCAACCTAAAACCTCAGCCAAGTCATTATGCCTCAGGTCCTTACCTCAACCAGGCACTGGGAAGGCTTTAGAAAGACGCATGAAGCACTCTTGTTAATTTTTTTCACAAAAAGCTTGAGGCTTCGTTTTCACCTACCACGACCTCCGACTGCGTTCTTACTACTGTGGCCTTTTTGAGGGCAGGGGAACGATACAGTCACATTCAGCATCTTGCCATTTGAATCGGCACCCACAAACCCATGGTGGGCTAACGTCCACCATGCTTCATAAGGTCTTTCCAAGAACATACTCTTTCTAGTAAGAGGGACTATGGCACAAATTTACTAAAAGAAAGTGCCCAAAACACACACTATCAGGTTTGGGGTTTAGAATCCGGTTTTCACTGATGCTCCTTTTTAACATGTCCGAAGGATGTTGGATGAAGTCTCCCAGTGAAGGCTTGCCTCTTGGGAGAAAAGCAGATGTTTCCAGAAACAAAAGACAAGCTTTCCAAAATAAGACATTTATTTGTCAAGTAGAATACTGTATTTAGGAACAGTGAGATAAAACAATAGCACAAGACCTGCACACGCTTCTCTCACCACTTCTGATGGCTTTATCCATCCTTTGTCCTGTCCTGTAAAGCCAAACAACAGCTTGTAGTCAAATTCCAAAACAAAATTACAGGTAAAGAAGAGACCTTGATCTCTTGATGATGCTTTGCACATGTCGCTATACAAGGCAGAGGTGTGATCTTTTCTCTGCTGTCCTAACGACAGCAAAAACATGACAACAAAATCAATTTGCAGATTGTTGCAGTGATAAAGAAATTTCTTGCTGTCGTTACCTCCATTTGAAAAAATAGCTAAGCTACATTGATGAAATCATTGTTTTACCAGTATAAGATACGCATTGACCAAACGATTTTGCTAGCAACCCTTTTGTCTCTAGAAACTACACCCAATTCTGCTGTCCCGCATGTCTTGGGAGGAGGAGTTCTGGTCAAAAAAGTGATTCATAAAAGTGATTTTTAACTTCTCCATAAAGTTTCTTAAAGCAACAATTGACTACTTATCAGATCTTTAGTCCTCCCTTATACCCAAAGCATACATGTTGCCATACCTCAGCAGCATCCCTGCACTGAACTACACTTTATCAAGTAATTAATTGAGTTATTCATACAGATTAGGTAGCAATAAAAATAACTTTAAGGTGGGTAACTGCTTTTCCATAAAGGTGTTTCCAAAGTTGACCACAATTTTTCCAAGGATTTTAATTACTTCTCTTTTCAATAACAAATTCACTTTTAGATAAGCTTAAAAGCAATTACACATGAGTTGAGCCAACCTTTCCTTCACTAGGGTCTATCAAGCACTTGTTTAAAGCAGTCCCAATCTCTCCTTCCTTTGGAAGTCACTAGCAATTTCTGTCGCCATAGACTTAATTTTTCTTCACTTGATTCCCTGTGCCACCCAGAGAGATACAGCTATTACAGTAGCAACGCCAGTGAAAAAGTTAGCCAAAATTTAGAGCAATATTCACCAGTCCTTAAAGAGATTGTAAGGGACTCTCCCTCCCCCCTCCAAGTACTTGAATACTGCAGATAGATAAAAAAAAATTCTTGATAATATTTTGATTCCCCGTGCCACCCAGAGAGATACAGGTATTACAGTAGCAATGCCAGTGAAAAAGTTAGCCAAAATCCACCAATTCTTAAAGAGATCGTAACGGACTCTCCCTCCCCCCTCCAAGTACTTGAATACTGCAGATAGATAAAAAAATTCTTGATAATATTAGAGAAAAACAAAAAGCTTTCTTCCAGCCCTGTAACAGCTTTGGCAAAGCTGTTTAATCATTTACTGTTCCACTACCAGCCCATTACAGCAAAGACCATGCCTAACAGCACTCTAATCCTTACCCCACACATTTCGTTTCTTGCAATCAGGTCAGGTCACTAAGCAGGCCAGAAATTACCCATTATTAATTATTTAGTAACTACAGAGTGTGCAGTTTCCCCGTTTTCAGTAATGCCATTTCCTAACTTTCCAGTGTTGTCACGGTACTCAAGCTTCACATCAACTCTGACAAATACACGGACTCGTTCCAAACTCCTCCAGGTTGCTCTCAGCAGCTCTGCCGTGCCAACATCTCCAACTCCAGTTGTCTTTCTCTGTCCCACCCCAGACCCCCTCTCTACCCTACACCTTCCACCTGCTCCTCTGTTTTTTACCGTGCTGACTCCTACTTCAAAGACTACTTTTCCGTGCTCAAAAAAAACCCCAGACTTTCCTCCAAACGATTCCTAAAAATGTATCTTTTACTCGTTCTCCTTTATGCGATAACCAGTATTTCCACTCTCACATTTTCTTCTCATTATACTACCTTCTTCCATTTAAAATGCAACTTCCCTAGCAAAGGGCCATGTCAGATTTTGAGCAAAGTGCGTATGGAAATTAAGCAACATACGATGGATTTTTTTTTTTCCCTCTCTACTGACTACAGTGAGAAATATTCCAAAGCAATAGCATGCAGTGGCCAGCACCAAAGCTTATCATCTTCTGCTCAAGCGTCCTTGATGTACTCTCTCTCAAAGAAGCTACAATTCATCTTCAAACAGCCCTGAAAATGTGCCTGGAGAACATATTCTGTGCCAAGCCTACTACCCTGCCCATAGCTATCTAATTAAGATACCTACATAACCTCATCTTCACAGCATCTGACCACAAAAAAAAAAAAAAAAAAATCTGAAGTATGTATTTTTCTTTATAACATTTCTGCAAGAGAGAACGGTAGCAGTGCCCCTCTTGTAGAGATAAGAAATAAACCATATTACAAAGGCTACAGTCTAATCCCTCAAAGATATTTAGGAGCTCAACTCCCACTGAACCAATGAAGTTAAATTCCTAAATTCCTCTGCAGATCTCGGCAATGGAGAAGTACAATATTCTCCTTGAGCTGGGCATTTCACATTCAATTTTTGTTGCATGTTCTGGAGATCTTCTAAATGTGACAAAGACTCCAAACATACCACAACCTCCAAACCTTTGCTTCCAAAATTTCTTCGCTCCTGCCGTTATCATGGCAGTTTCGGTTCCTGCCGTTTGGTAGGGGTGAAAGGCTCAGCCATTTTATGCTTTCAGCAATCACAACACAGCTCCATTTTACTTCACGCACTGCAATGAGACTTTTGCCCTTAGTTTGGCAGCTTTTTATACCGTGTAATAACAATTAAGTCCCTATGGCATAATTTATATGAATCACTGATTTAATACAGATAGCTAGGGAAAAAAAAAAAAAACAACAACAACAAAAAAACCAACCTATTAAGTCATCTAAATGACCCTACCATCACTGCCGGATTGTTCCCAGCAGTACATTTTCCGTGCTTGTTTTAAATGTGCTTGCCACAGCGTAAGTAGAAAATTTGTCTACAAACCAGAGACATGTTTCACTAACATATGCTTTAAGCCAACACGGTGTTGGAAATCTTCAATTTATGACTAAATGTTGCACTGCACTTTTATTCCTCCAAATAGACTTTATCGTTTCTTGAGGGAGTGAAAAAGGGCTATTTGTATTTCACTGTGCAGCAAAAACGTGTAGCAAATACTTCCCTGATGATTTTTCAAGTTGAATCCAAGGCTTGCGTGTCCAACCAACTAGGACTTGGAACACATCGGTGCCCATCTCTGAGAAGATACGGATGCACCACAAGAGGATGTCCAGTTCTAGAAGTACAAGTAATACAGGCATGCGACATATATTCAGGATGGTCTTTGGTGGGTTTTTTGGTGGGGTTTTTTTGTGTATTTGTAAGAAAAGAAGGTGAGACTTTCTTCATGGAAGTCCAACAGGCTGCTTACGGGAAAGGCAGAACTGGAAAAAGTCATGGGCTCCCAGGTTCAAGGTAAGAACAATACTGGAACTACTCCTGGCAGATGTGCTTTCTAATCTAAATCTTTCTGATGGGGATTCCCATGTTTCCTCGGGCAACGGTTCAGGGTTTGGGGTTGCTTTTCCTCCCCCGCCATAGGTAACCTAAATCAAACTTGTCTGTTGCCTCTTATCACTACACACCTCTGAGAAGCACGCACCATCTTCCCTGTAACCTCCCCTTTGGGCAGATGAAGATAACAGCAGTAATAATGTTCCCCCTTCTGCAGATTGAGCAGACCCAGCTCATCACCTCTTCTAACATCATGCGCTCCAGCTCACAACCATCTCAGAGGCTTCTCCAGCATTTCACTGCCCTTCTTGTGCCAGGGTCCCTCTTGCATGGGATTATTCCATCCCAGGTGAAGGACACCTCTGCTGAGCTTCATGGGTTTCCATCAATCCTGGTCTCCACCTTGTTAAAGTCCTTCTGAACGGGAAGCCCTGCCCACGATCACAACAAGCATTAACACCAAATTCAGCTTCATCCATTAATTTACAAAAGGCACATCCTATCCCACCTATCAAGCTGTTGAGAAAGACATTAAAAAATGTTGGTCCCACTATTAATCCTGAGGGAGGCCAGCCATAACCAGCCCTCTGGTTACATCAAACCACTGACCTTTACAACCAGTTTTCCACCCATCTTGTAGTCCACCACTCCCCAGTATGGCTACAAGGATGTAGAAAGCCTTGCTAAATCTCAGTAAATGACATCCACTGCGCTCTCATCATCCACAGAGCCGGTCATCCCCCTACCAGAGGCAATCAAGGAACTACCAAGAGTACCGTGGCAAGGAGAGAGGTGGTTGCAACACGCGTCTCTGCACAAACGCAAATTAAATATGCTCCGTGCTGTATGTGGAGTTAGCAGTGCTGGCAGAGCAGTGCTGTTGTGCTTTTGCTGGCAGGGCTTAGGAAGCTGCAACCTGAGGGGAGCGAGAGAGATTTGTCAAAGACGTGATACAACAAAACTATGCCAAATCACTTCATAGTCCACTCTCAGAGGCCCCTATGCCTGCTTCCTTGATCTACTGCAATAAAAAACCAACCACACAAATGTACAAGTCCCTCCTGTGGAAGCCAATACCTTCTAAACAGTACATAAAAAGTGAAAAGTAAAGATCAGCATTTCCGGGGGAAAAAAAAAAAGAAATGCCATGAACTTGCAAGAATTCAAAGTCCTTGATTCCACTTTATATCTCACAACACATGCTCCAAGCAGACTTACTGTCCCTTCAATCCAGAGGGAAGGGCTTTTTGGCTCCCACATTTTCTATCAAGCTTTGCTGTTCTGGCACCATTGTATCCTCCGCAGTTTGTCTTTGGTTCACTTCAGACAAACACAAAGTGCATCTTACTACAGCACACTGAGCAAAAAATTAAGGGGCAGAATGGCATGCACAGAACTGCCACTGTTGGTCCACCAAAGCTGATTCCTGAAAAAAAACCACAAGTTAAACCTAATGCCGCTTTCACCGTTGCAGAAGATTGCATCCAGTGCACTGAGATGTTCAACAACTGGGAAAGAAGGCAAAAAGCGGTGCTCCTTAATACACAGGAATATAAACAGTCGAGTGAGAATAACCGCTTGGATGGAGATATAAAGGAAAGTATAGGAAAAGTAAAGACAACAGGAAAACAGAAGTCATACATATCATGCATCTGTCTGTTAAAGCAAGAAAAGGCCTCCTGAAAAGTATATACAAAAAATGTCAGAACCCGGAAAAATATTAACATCGTTTCACGAAAAAAGAACAAATGAGGCACAGCTCTTTCCAGATGTCAAGCACCCTCCATTTTTAAGTTATCAAGGGACAATAAGATTCTGTATTAATTCTGATGTATTTCTCAGATCAATATGAATAACAAAGCATAAAAAGAACAGTCCTGTTTGCATTGGGTGTGGGTGATGGGGTATAAAGTAGAACAAGCTTGGAATAGCAACCGGTTTTCCTTCTTTCTCTGCAACAGCAATGTCTTCTGCTTTTGAAACCTTTGGTGCTCTGAGCTTCAGACAGTTTCTGCCTGCCCAAGGCTACCTGTGATGTGAAGTTGCCACAACATCTCAGGCTGAGCCTTTGCTTCTTTCTTGATGCAAGGACACAAAAGGCAAAGACCAGGTAAACTCAATAGCATCATCACAAGCAGCATTTTTGGTAGCGTCTGTCATGAAGGAGAGGGAGCTAGATTCCACAACTTGCATTTACCCCTCTCCTTTTTTGTTGGGATCCTTTTTCCATAGCTAACAGAAGGACACCATCCTTCTTCAGCTGGTCTGAGCTCAGGTGATGTTCCGTGTTTCTACCAATTCAAGTTGAGCTCTAAGAGTGAAAGTTCAAGGCAACTGTCCTTCTATTTGGACAAGATGAAAAAAAAATTCTGAGTCACAAGTCTACATGGAATCTCTCTTTATATGGAGTCTCCTCCATATAAAGGTTTCCAGGTGAAGATCAGCGATTTTACAGGACCTTGAGAAAGGAAGAGCACAAGACCAAAAACTAGAAAACTGGGTAAGAACAAGTGCTGTGTAAGGAGGTCACCAAAGACCAAGTGAAAATCCTATCAGCCTCACAGCCTGAGGAATGATGTTAAAGAAGGATCACCCTAATGAGAACTGGGATCACTAAATGACTGTCAAGACAATGGCTTACTTGGAATAAACCATCACAAAGCAACATAGTCAGCATCCATCTCTTTTCATAGGAGTGACAACACGGTCCCTGTGACTCTCTGGCAACCTACGAGTCTTCAGATGTGGAGCGAACAGAACATAGAAGAAAAATGTTAGTGGCTTGGGACAACACATGCTAGGTAACACTGAATATGTGCAGCAAGGCTGTAAGAAATTGCACACAACGTAGTCCTGCACTGAATAATGGGAAGAAAATATTAATGACCCCAAAATTTTGACTGCACGCCCAGAACACCATGAACAAAGAGCAACACACGTGCAGAAAGTGCCTCTGAATGTCGGTGATTTGGAAGTGTCACCACCTGCCTACCTGTCCATCAGTCTGAGAAGTGCTTCTGTTGGACTCCAACACACACGAGTACCCAACCGCGGACAAACAGCTCACAGAGCTCTGCGTGTCAGCATCTACCCATTGCCGGCCCTGGCATCCTCAGATCATCACCACCACCAGACTGACAGCTCCTGGGATGTCAAATTCTGTCATATGTTATCAAATTGCTTTCATTTTGTCATTAATACAATTATCGCCACGTGTCCTGCTGCAGGTTTTTATTTCTTTCCCAAAAGAAAACAAGACGCAAAAGGTCGCAGTTCATTATGGTCACTAACCTGTTTACACACTTGGTGACCCCGAGAGAAATAGTTGGTCTCCTGAATATAGATCATTGCCCTTGCCACGTCATGATATGCAAGAACTAGCTCTAGAAAGCGTCTATACTATAAATTTTAACACTGAAAAAAACCCCAACCCCTAAAAGCCTCTCTACTCAGCTACAATAAGGAAGATGACAGAGAGGAAAAACTTGTATGAGTAATAGGAGAGATGTTTAGTGCTACAGATAATGCATCAAAGTTTATCCTCCAACCTTTTACACAACCCAAAAATGAGTAATTATGTGCCAGGAGATATCATCTTCTCCACAAATCAAGTCACTGAAACTACAGACTAAAAATGGTTTTTAAAAAAGTCAATTTATTAGAGATTACTGTGCAGACAGACATATGAGTGCTCTTGTGTACTTGCTGCATTAACAACCTCTCAAAAGCCACAGGAAAAGAAAAATCAATACTGTATATTTTTTCTCACATCAATTTATCTACTGCTGAAAAACTAACTAGCTTCTGCGTATGTTACGCATACCATAGTCAAGATTTCCTTCAAGCAGGCAAAACAAAACAAGCTTTTGCTGGTTTTAACCAACTAAACTCTGCCTTGTTGAACTCCGATTTTGCTTTTGATAAAACCTGAAATAAAACGTTCAAAAAATCAGAGCAGTCTCAGGCAACTTGGCACTGGTACACAGAGCCTTTTGTTACTGATCCTGTGATACTGGCGCAAATCTGGAGCCCAGTGGCAATGAACTGTCCACTAAATATTGCATGATTCTGGGTTTCAGACGTTTCCCAGGACAGGCTCTATCACTGGAGATCGTACAAACTGACATGACAGTTGCTAAATAAAGTATATCATGCAGAACAGCCTCTCCAAAGCACTCACAGATTCCCCACTCAGGAATAAAATATATATATATATACCAAAAGCACATTTTTTTTCTCTCCAACACAGAATTTCACTGAATAAATTCTTTCAGACTGGTACTTTCACAGGAATGAAAATAAATCCCACAATGGCATTCCCTGTCGAGCAGACTAATCTTGCTTCCTTCATTTTCTTTTTCCAGGTCATCAGTTTACTTCTCTCTGCCGGGAGTTCCCCGCAGACTGTGGGAGGGCATCTTAAAGAACTCTGCCGTCGTAGCATTTTACCACCCCATCACAAAAGCCTTAAGGGCCCTTAAAATACTTCTGCACATCTGCCAGATCCTAAACGGGGGCAAAGTCCTCTCCAAGACCAGTGCCACAGCTCTTACTCTCCAGGCTGGTTATAATCTCCTTGCTGCTTTCCCACGGCCGGTGGAACCAGGAGCGCGTGTCCACAAAGCCAGTCTGGGGATGGAAGCAGGAGAACATGGTCTTCACCAGCCACGGGTTAGCAGACGTTCATAGTCAGACGGCGTGGAATAAAGGAGCTACATCTGGCTGGCGATCCGTCACCAGCGCTGTTCCTCAGGGCTCAATTCTAGGGCCAGTTCTGCTCAATACATCTATCAACGATCTGGATGCAGGAGTTGAATGCACCATTAGCAGGTTTGCTGATGACACCAAACTGGGAGGTTCTGTTGACCCTCTTGAGGGACAGGAGGCCTTGCAAGGGGATCTGGATAGACTGGAGCATTGGGCTATCATTAATGGGATGAAATTTCCCAAGTCCAAATGGCGGATTCTGCACCTAGGATGGAATAACACTGGGCACCAGTATAAATGGGGAGAGGAGTGGCTGGAGAGCAGCCCTGCAGAAAGGGACCTGGGGGTGCTGGTGGGCAGAGGCTCAACAGGAGTGAGGGCAAAGCGCATCCTGGGGGGAATCAAACTCAGCATAACCAGTCAAGAGAGGGGATAATCCTGCTGTATGCAGCCTTGGTGCGGCCTCACCTTGAGTACCATGTGCAGTTCTGGGGTCCACAATTTAAGGATGTGAAGGTCCTTGAATGTGTCCAGAGGAGGGCAACCAAGGTGGTGATGGGGCTGGCAGACATGGCCTGTGAGGAGCGGCTGAGGACTCGGGGTTTGTCTCGTTTGGAGAAAAGGAGGCTGAGGGGTGACCTCATTGCTCTCTGCAGCTTCCTGAGGAGGGAATGTGGAGAGGGAGGTGCTGAGCTCTGCTCCTGGGATCCAGGGACAGGACGCATGGGAATGCTGCAAAGCTGCACCAGGGGAGGTTTAGACCAGACATTAGGAAGCATTTCTTTACCAAGAGGGTGGTCAAAGACTGGAACAGGCTTCCCAGAGAGGGCGTCGAAGCCCCAAGCCTGGCAGGGTTTAAGAAGCATTTGGACAATGTCCTTAACAACACCCTTCAGCTTTTGGTCGGCCCTGAATTGGCCAGGCAGCTGGACTGGATGACCCCTGTAGGTCCTTTCCCGCTGAACTTGGCTATCCTCTTCTAAAGCAGCAGAGAAAACCTGAGGACTCAAGCTGATAAGCTCTCCTAGACTTCACCAACTTCTCTTCTTTGCTCAACCACGGTGGTTGACATTGAGGTGCTGCTACGATACTCCTCTCCCAGTAGCACTTGCTCGCTCACTTGGATCACACTCAGCTTGCACAGCCAGCAGGACTAATCCTGCCCAAAGCCAGGCTCGTTATGTCAAAGCGGCTTTGTGCAACGGGAGGAATGACTCGTGCCACAAGCAGATTTCCTCCATCACCGCCTCGCTGAGCTTCACTTTCACGATTGCTTTAAGCTGATCTAAGCTCCAAATAACACGGCCAAAAATGTTTCCTAAGCAGTAGTGAGACACAAATGTTCATGCTAGCACAAGGAGAGACGGGAACAGAGCAGGAGAAGACATCTCTTTCTGGTGGGAGCCTACCTAGTGACACAGGACAGGCCACTCTTTGAGCCAGGGAACTACTGCAACCTGTTTTTCCCATCACTTTTTATTCTCTACCCTGATGGTCATATCACAGCACACCCAGCTCTCCTCCATCTCTCTTGCACCCCTGCTTTCCAAGACCCCCCTTCTCCCTCCCATGCCCCCCTGCCAGTGCCTGCAGTCAGGCGGTCAAAAAGACATCACCGCTGAGCTTAAAAATCTGCCCTTCCCCAAACGTCACCAGCCGCCCAACCTCAAAACCTGGACCCAAACTTATTTTTTCATCAAAACTTGGTTGAAGTTGACCCGTGCACTCACAAGGCGGCGAGGAAGCGGCAGACTAACAAATGTCACTGCTGCGCAAGCCTCATTTCTTTGGGAAGCCGGGCTAAAAATGGAACCAGCGATCACCATCACCAGCTATGTTTAGACCCAATATTCTAAACAATTCCTTCCTTTGCAGTTCTGTTGGGATTTTTTTTTTCCCCCCCCCAAAACTATCTTTGGCAGAAGAATTAAACAGCTGCCACCGAGAGTAGGAACCGAGTTAAAAGACGAAGAAACGCAGCGCTGGTAGCAAAGGAGACAGACCAGCTGGATGCCTTCCAGGTCACTGCAGCCCGTCAGGCTCCCAAAGAGGACAACCCAGCAGATCTCAGCAGCACACAGTTTGCTTTCTTCCCCCGTGTATGCAAAAATGATTAACTGCTATATAGGTAATCATTTCACGCTATAAGCTATGCAATTCATTTTTTAAAAGGTTTGCCAATCAGATTATTATGTTCAAGTGAAAGGAAAAAAATAAAAACAACATACAGAAAGATTTTTCACAGGGAAAGCATTCCACTTGAGATTTTACTTGTCTTCCTGCGCCAAATTGGCAGGAGAACTGCATAATTACAGTGCTTTTGCAAACAAAATTAATTTATTGCAAGTCTGTACATGGTCACCCTTACATACATGTGTTTTACGGAGAACGGAGAGAAAGGATGTCATAGTTTTATTCCACCCCACAGTTAAACCACTTTCCCCAAAAAGGAGTATTTTTAAATAAAATCACTGTGTGTTGCCACGGACCCTAGCCCTCTCTCCGGTTTGAAAGGCAGACTAACTTCACAACACAGAGCCACGGAGAGCAGGGACGACATCCCTCAGCGCTGGGCTCCCACGTGGGGACCAGGATGCAGGCTGCCCAGGACTGGCATCAAGACATGACAGGCAGATAGGGAGATAGAGGAAGGGCTGTTACAGATGTTTTTAAGCATAAAACGTCTTCTTACGCATCTGACGAGGAGACCCAAGCTCAGGACATATCATTTTTTAGACTAAAATATAACCAAGTACATGTACCATAAAAATCAATTATCAAAAAAAGCCACGTTGCTATACATTAAAGGTTTATTTCCCTTCATTTTACCAGCATATCTTCTCCATGAAGATACACAACCAGTTTCCAAGAATCCTCTGTTGCTTTCACAAATGTTGATTCTGTGTATCCTAATTTTCGGTTGTTTTCCCTGTCACATTCAATGCATCTCACGTCATTCTGTGTATCCTAATTTTTGGTTGCTTTCCCTGTCACATTCAATGCATCTCACGTTCACAAATTATGGACTTGCCTGATTTTCCTAGCATTGCCCAAGAGTCTCCGGCCATGTAGGAACCCAGCAGAGGCTGGAGAAGTCCAGTCACGTAGGAACCCAGCAGAGGCTGGAGAAGTCCAAACACGGGATGCTGAGACTTTTTTAAGATGCTAAGCATCTATGCTGGGACTTTTTAAAGATGCTAACAGACTAAGGCACCTAATTCCCTCCCAGACTGAGCTGGCCACCTTCCTTTCCTTTATTCTCCCTCTAAAATTCAACCCCTAGCTCCTAATTCCCTCCCAGACTGAGCTGGTCACCTTCCTTTCCCTTATTCTCCCTCTAAAATTCAACCCCTAGCAATTTACAATTGAGGTGCTGAAGAAACGAAGACGACCCACGTGTGTGGTTTCTGGACCTTCTGGTGTAGGACCATACCTCAACAGTGTATGCTCCAAAATCGTGCCAAACAATTTTACTACATCACACCATACAAATTCCCAATTTCCGAGCAACACGAGACACATCCCCATTCGCTCAAGAGTCACAACCCAAATTTTGGGGAGGAAATAAGATGAGATCTATCATTTCGCCAACACCTCCGTACAACCGTAACACCATGACCATTCAAGAAATTACTGTCGCAGTGACTTTTTAGCTAGCAGATAAGCAGGTACACTTCTCATACATGAATTCCATCCAAACTCTCATATTAATTTTAGTATTATTTTGGATGTGTTAAAGCTACTGATACAACCGTAATTTAGAGCAACGAACATCAAAAACATTCCATTTCTTTCTTCAGCCCTGTGAGAAGCTTGTTAGCTGTACAGCAATTAAAACACACGTGTGGAGTTAAATATGTTTGCGACAAAGCCACGCAGCACAACCTTCATAGCTGCCACGCTGATGAGCTTCTATCCAATTATTCACGTTTTTTCCCATTGCTAAGAGGCTTTGTTTGCATTGTTTTGGGGGGGTTTAAGTCATCTTATACATACTTCCCTGGTAGCTCTCTTAGCAGGGGAAAAAAAACTATATTTAAGAGGATTTTAAATAATTTTAATCTGAAGAGCACTATAAACATTTCCCACTATACAGGAGGAACAATCTGTTGTTGTTCGTACATTAATCCTGGCAAGCACTTGAAGGGCAGAAACACAATGGGGTGAAATTGTTACAGATAGCCTCGGGGTTATGCCAATACTTGAACAACTAGAATAACGGGGTGGAATTAAAAACGTAGGCCAAAGCGCAGGAAAGCTGCCTCACGATAAGATCACACTGCCCAAAAAGAGGAACATAAAACTACTGAAGAGGAGACAGTTGTAAAAATTAAAAATGAGCCTTTTAGAAGCGTAAGAAGTATTTGCTAGCCCAGAGAGAAAACCATCCATCCTTTTCCACTCAAAAAAAAATAATCATCAGCAGGCAAATTATCTTTCTTCCATTCGGACAGGTAAGATTTCACAAGGTTACTGTAGAGAGTAACCCAGAACTGGCAAGATGGAAGAGCGCAGAGATAATCTAATAGGCCTTTTCTATCTTACTCTTATGATTCTTATGAAAAATGACCCGAATAAGTGAAGTTATTTGCCCTTGTCCTCTTTGTTCATATTGAATTTAGTCATAAGGGAAATCCTGCCAAGGACAGTATGTTTTGCTCAATTTACTATCCTCTGTGATTGCTCTATAAAATATTACGTACGTGATAGAAAAGGTCATGGGGTTTTGGGGTGGGGTTTTTTTGCAATGGAAGAAGAAGAAACACCTCAAGTGTTTGCTAGCAGAAAAAATGAAGACAACAGGAACTGCCAAATTTTTCTGTAGAGAATGTTTATCTACTAGTCCATGTTCAGAGTATTATATTAAACCCAAACGTGGTATAATTTAAAAAAAAAAAAGTAATTGGGCATTGAACAAACAGTCTCTTGAACCATTTCAGTTCCAAGTAGGTCACAAATAACGCCGGAGTCAGAAGCTCCATCTATCTTGTGCACAGACTGCGTAATTGCAAGAAGCTGAGGCTTTCCTTTGAAGGCACGGTATTTTATTAGCCTGCTACTTTCGGACTCTTGCTGTTAATCATACAGCTAGACTGCTACTGTTATTACAGCAAAATGCACGAAATAAGAACCTACTCTTTTTCAAGGTTTGCGTTTGGTGTAGCTGACTGATCTCGCAGCTACCCTTACATCGCCCTGCAAGCCTCCTTTGCAGCCTTCGTCCGTGAAATACATCGCTAGCCCCAACATCTGTGCAGACAAAACTCGGGTCATGCACGGTGCGGACTGTGAGCCATAAATAACGGGTGGAGAATTACGGTAAAACCCAGGTGCAGCTGGTCACAGGCACCACCGATCAATTCTTTTGGACTCGAACACACTGAAGTTGTTTTTCTAAAGCTATAAAGGCGAACCATAATTATGCAGGACCCGTTAAGTCTTGGGAACGCATTCCCTGCACACCCTACTACATGTGCAAGCGGTGCTGTAAGATTCCAGTAAGAGGTTTTGACATTTCTCTCCTCCCATTCAATCCCTACCCCAAAACAAGAGACTGGGAACTAGCAGCTGCACGCTATTGTAATAAGCGGTGTCAAAAATGCCAAGCAAATGAGTAACACATGTCTGTGAAGCAGACCCTTTTCCTGGGCTGACCTCCGAGGCTGAACGGCTGCTCCTTTTCTGACAAAAGGATTGCCAAAAGAAAAACATCCCGACTACCGCTATGTAATCACGCGGGTAAGATGCTGCGTCCCTTTTGGCAGAAAGAATGTACATCATGCGTTCGGATAAGGTCGGATCCAACTGCGGTAAGCACAGCTCAGCTCCTTAAATACTCCCATTTTTCAGAAGTTTCCTTAAAAGCTGAACAGACTCCCACAGAGCGGGTCTCCGTTACCGCACAGACAGGCTTTTTTTTTTTTTAATGGGGGATTTGCTAAATCACTGCTGCTACAGTATCCCCCACAGGTTTGTTAAGGCTCTTCTTGGAATGAATACTGGGAGACAAAGTCAGAGTCGAAGCCCTGACTCACCTACAGGTTTCTGGAGGTTGGATTTTTGTTGTCATTCAAAAGACGGACATGCTCCTCTCCAGCTGTGTCAGGCATTACAACCGAAAGGCCCAGAAATTACACACATTATTCCTTAACCTCTTTCACAGCAAGTTCCTCCTGACTCTCTACTTTAGACTAAATTATACACATTTACAAAAACTAATTGTCTAAGACGCATTCCAATTACAAGTCTAATTATACTTTTCTAACTGTTGCCTGACCGACTCGGTCTGAAATCAAACCAGGCTTTTTTCCTCTATTCCAGAAGTAGATAAAACGTAAGCATCTGCAGACTTAGCAGATAGAAGGCCGAGCCAACACAAAAGAGCTCTCCATGCGTGTATCAGAAGGACCTGTCAAGATTTAATGAATCTTAGACTCTGCTACCCTCCCTCGGAGGATGCAGGAGGGAGAAGGATGAAAGCACGTACCTTTCTCCCCTCTCCTCTTTATCCTCCTGGATCTGTGCTTCCTCTCCTCGGGCATGAAAGTTGGCTTGGTGGAAAGCACCGGCAGCTGCCTGCTTT